>NC_045751.1:17011617-17026557 GCF_008692095.1 Etheostoma spectabile
ACACACACACACACACACACACACACACGTTTTTACAGTCAGAATCTACGATAAAAGCATTAAAATCTCCCCACAACTTATCTATATAAACATAGTTAGGAGTGGGGGAAGTATCAATACAATGTTTTTCATGGCAATACTGTAAATAATAATAAATTAAATTAAATTAAATTAAATAATTTGTGTTTTCAGTCAACTAGATGGTGCAGTTGAGGTTGCAGCAATAAAACTGAATTGAGATGAACAATCAGAAACATGTTTCTCTTTAGATAAAAAGAGATGATGACAAAGTTTCCTTTCGGGGGACATAATTTGAAAAAAGTAATAAAAATCAAACAATCTCGCAGAATATCGCATGTTTAAATCACAAAATATTTTGACATTGGAATTATAATTTTATATATCTGTATAATTATCATTCTTTTTTATTTCATTCTTTTTATTTAAGATGAAATACAATTTCAGTTACCACTTTTGATAAGAGGACTCATCTGTTTTTTTCCACGCTATAAAAATAAAGGATTAGCTTTCATTCATTGGTCTGCAGGTCTTTCTGATAAAAAATATTGTGAGAATCATGTCCTGAAGTTCAAAGCGTGAATTAAATCGTGAGTTAAAAGTTTGGGTACATCCCGAGCGTTGGACCTTGTCTGACCCTCTGAGTGTTTGCCTCTGTTCCAGGGAGTGTATCGGTGTGGTGAATCCCACTCCGTTCTTCCAGAGCTGTGTGTATGACATGTGCCAGTTCCAAGGCCAGCAGCATGTGCTGTGTGACCAGCTCCAGGCCTACACCGATGCCTGCCAGAGCGCTGGAGCCAAAGTCTACCCCTGGAGGACTCCAAGCTTCTGTCGTAAGTCTTGAGCATTTTAATATCAAGGATGATTACTGTCTTTTCCATCATCATTAGAATCTGGTCTCAAAAACAACTCTCCTTCAAAAAACAATCCCAGGCACACAGTAGAAAAAATTATAATGCCTTTCTTTTACGTGGCAGTATGCATTTAAAATGACCACTGAACTGATCATTGTTAGCAGTATAGTCCAGGAAAAGTAACTCATTTTTGATCCAAAAATAGAACTAATTGTAAACGAATTTTTTTCAGCTTAGATCATTTCTATGAGGTGTCCTGAACAACATATTAAAAGTCCTAAGAAATCTTAGTTGAGGAAATATGTTTAATTCTCATCAATCCAAGATGTGTGCCAGTAAGGCGAGACAACAATACACCCCAATGGGGCTACATTTCCTTTGCTCCTATTGAATGACACTTTATATACTTTATAGTATTTGTAATCCTACTCTCCCTCCTTTTACATATCATTGTCTCTGTTCTACCCTCCTTTGTTTCATCCTGCTACCCCTCCTTAATCCATTCATCCTACCCTGCCTCTGTCCGTCATCTCTCCCTTCCTCCATCCCTCTGTCCCTCTGCACCCCCATGCAGCCCTGGCCTGTCCTCCCAACAGCTCCTACTCCCTGTGTGTGAGTTCATGTCCAGAGACGTGTCTGGGTGTGTCTGGACCCCCTGGCTGTGAGAACGTGTGTGTGGAGGGTTGCGAGTGTAATCCGGGCTTCATCCTCAGCAACGACAAGTGTGTGTCCCTGAAAGACTGCGGCTGCGTAGACCCCAGTGGATCCTATCACCCTGTGAGTTCTCCAAGTCACTGAAATCCCATTCAATTCAATGTTGTTTATAGTGTCAAATCATAGCAGAAAATATCTCAGGACACTTTACACACAGAGTAGTTCTAGACCACGCTCTATAATTTACAGCATTTCCTCCGAGCATTTTTCATTCAAACCAACTCTGGCATAGGAAAGGAAAATAGATTAGTCTGAGGCAGACACCAATTCGTCATAACTTCCTTTATTCTTGCTCTGCTTTTCCGTGGGCGGATCAGTCGTTTCGCTGTAATCGTTCTTTACATTGCAGAGTAACGCTGTCAACATGGAATTGGTGTTAATGTTGAAATCACTATATTTTGCTGATCGATAGTGTCAAATCGGACATCAAGCTTTGCTTACAATCCACCTGAAAACAATAACAGAGCCTTTTGCAAATTGTTATATGTCCTATATGGCAGCTTATTGACAGTAAGTTAAAAAAATAAAAAAAAAAAAAAAACAAAACTAAAAAATTTAAAGCATAAAGACCGCTGGAAAAAATTTAAGCATAATGTAAGTGCATGATTGAGCAGTCTTTGTGGAGCAGAGGTTAGGTAACATGAGATCCCAACCAACTATCTGTGTCACCATGCTGCATCAGGACTCTCCAGCAAACAGGACAAAGGAGCAGCTTCTATGCAAATACCAAAACGCCAACGCAACACTTTTTTCGCTCAAATACTGGCTGTAACTTAGATGCTCACACAGCTTATGAAATTTCAGCTGTGGAGCTGATATGATACTTCCCTTTAAAAAGGACCTAGTTACTTTTAGGTGCTTGGATTCACTATTATGGTATTTAAGATCATGTGCTATTGATAAGTATGTCACAATAGTAGGGATATCTATGACCTATCAGATATAAAATGACTAGGCAGGACTGACTTGTTCAGTCAAAAGCTGTTTCAGAACGGCCCATATAAGGTTCATGGTGAATGGTACAGTCAGATTAGAACTATGTCAACTGATATTTGTTCTCTTTCCTTGCCCAATGTTTGTTGTACGTATTTACAACAGTAACCAAGACGAGTATTGTCACCATTTTTTTTTATAACAGCCTCATCCTCCTTGATTTTCTTCCATGATATCTCTATAATGGGATAATTCCAATGTGTCCTTCAAGAAGAGGCTGGATCTTCCTTGATTCTGACCTTCACAAGTTTCTTGATCAGCAGACGTTGAGAGGCATTGCAAATATGTCTGAAGCATAGAGCCTAACATGCCCAACATATAATCATCTAAAAAAAAAATCTTTTCTCCTGTCTAAAACATGTTCACGAATGGAAAAAACGTATAATTATTTAGCTTTAAAACCAAGAAAAATAACTTTAATTACAAAAAGGACAAAAAGGAAAGGTAGTATACCCACCAGTGATTTTTGGGCTTTCCACTAATTTAATTCCAAGCAACGGTTGTATTTTCTCTCTATAACATGACAATATTTTCAAATTAAATCACTTGACTTCTGTTCCAGACAGATCGTGTCCCTCTGGCTTTTAACAATCAACTACTCAACTGCTCCTGAATGAGCATGCACTTTGCTTTGTGACCCAGCTAATCAGCTTGTCTTTGGTTGTCCTCTGAACAATGGAGGCTTGTCAAAAGGCATGTTTTGAGTTTACCTTACACCATCCTTGTACAATGAACCTTACAGTGATCGTCTTGGTTTCCTTCCGCCCCCTAATTGCGCTTGATGAGCTACACCTGATATTCCACCCTCCCTGGATGCTCACTCTCTCCAATACCTCTCAATGACAGCCCAGTCCAAAGATTTTGCAGAACAATTTGTTAGAGTGCCACAATCGCCCTGTCTCATTTTTTCCATCCACAAAAGCTTTGTTGGGACTGATGTGTGCCTGTCTATCTTAGCCGGCAACATTCCTCCACCTACAGCACTATGTGGGTTCTCATTACCCTGAATATTGTGCTTCACATGTCCCCAAAATGACACAGACCTATCCATCCATTGTATGATCACTCTACTAACAATCCTGCTTTGAAGTTGGACTTGAGAAGGAACAAATAAAGTACGATGCAAATAATGAGAGATGTAATTCACTCTACACTAAACGCTTAACCTCACACAAGCCAGGGAATACCATTTTACCTGTAAAACTATTAGATCCATGGAGAATTATGCCAAGAGGTAGAGGGTGGGAAGTATCGGATCCTTTCTCGCCCCCCTAGTTGCGCTCCTTAGGGGCTCCTGCCCTGGGGGCCAACAGCCCTACACATGATAAGGTGGAGGCGTGGGAGAGAGGGTGATTTTGGTGTTCAACTGACCTCTGAATTTTAAAACTTGAATATTCAAATATGACATAATTTCAGATTAATAGGCTTATAGTCTTTTTGTGTCCGGCCTTGTCTAAGAAGAAACAAACTAATTTCCTGACGGTCAGGATTTTTTCACAATATGACTAAAAAGCAGCCAGATTTCACTGCCTGGCTAAACTCTCCAGCTAATCCAGAATGAAAAACCCAAACAAGGTTTCCTTAGCATGCGATTCATACGGTTATTGATTTTGTACAATAACTAAAGCCATTTATTAGATTCAATACCACTCCAATTGAGTTACAACAATACACAAGCATGTAAAAGGCTCTTTAGGCTTTTTTGTCCCTAGCCTTGACTTATCAACCCTGAATCTGTGCTTCTAACCTGATTCCTCACATTTCTCACCCTCTCTGTGCTTTCCTATGTGCGTCATTCAAGCCTGATGGCGCAACGCTGCAGAAATCTGACCAACTTCAGATAGTGCATTCCCCTTCCTCCTTAAACAGGGTAAATTTGTGTTCAGGAGAAGAAAAGAATCCTGAGCCAAATAAATGTGGAGTAGCAAATCCATTTTTCCCCTTGTGCTTTTCGCGTAAACATGCCTGAGATTTTCTTTTCCTCCTTTAATCCTTGTGGTGACTTCCCGTCGACCATGCACTTTGTCCTCCCAAAAAATGAACCCAGTCTGTTTTGCCTTTTTATGAAGTATAAAGTAAAAATGATACTGTAAATTCCAAATTTTGCACAACCATTGATTGATATCACATTCATGTGACCAGATAATTACAGTAATAACACAAGTACACAGCCATTAAGCAACCACACGTCTTTATTATATAAAACCTTTTCTGTTTTCCCCCCTTTTCATTTTTGTTGCTATGAAGTGTGTACAGTATAGGGTCCAAGAACTTGTTACAGGTCTAGCGTATCATATAAAGGTGAATCCATTCACCATCCATCCATCCAAGGTGAATCCATTGGTTAAAATATACATTAAAATATATTCTATCTAGGGAAACATTTTAAAAATACTTTTTTGTCACGATACTAACGATTTTTGATCCCCCCCACCCCTAGTGGGAACATACATGTGCCACCCACGCAAACACCCGCTGTCACCGCCCTCTCTATGCTTAATCTCAGGATGAGTGACACACAAGCCAAAGCCTGTCTCTTGTTCCTTCACCTTTTCTCATCTGGTTGTGTCGTTGTTCCTTGACCTTTATCTCTTTTATAACGCCATAATCCCAGGAATCTATCCACCCTCTTCATCTTTGTTGTCTCCTGAACTAATCTCTGTGTCAATACTCCGTCATCTTATCTTATCTTATCTTATCTTGTGTGCTGGGTATTATTTATAGTATTCATGTACTTTTGCTTTGCGTTTTTACACAAAGAGTAAAGAGTTACTGCAAAGGTAACTGATTAGTTGTGAACACTATTAATGAATCACCATCTATTTTGACTATTTATTAATCTCTGTGTGAATATTTCTAGTTTTCTTCTCTCCTCTGTGACAGTTAACTGATATGTTTGTATTTACGTATGTACACCACAATAGAAATGATTGTCTTTATATTGTATGCTATGTGCTTTATCCTTAATTTTAACTTCTGCACTATTTATGCCTTAGATTCCCATATTTTGTACTTGTTTGTTTCTTTTCATAATATTAATGAGCATGTTGGAGAGAGCCGAGATCTAACATTTCATTGCTCCTCTGTAACTTTGTGACATGCCAATTAAGCTTTGAATTGGAAAAGCTGACGGAAAATGTAAAATGTAACACACTTATGTACGTAAAAAACTGGTACCTGTCGCTTCTGTTAATCCTCGTTTTTTCTTCCTTCCCTCCGGCAGTAACGGACTGCGAGTGCCCTCCCTAACTCCCCCTCCCCTCTCATCTCTCTCAGTCTGGCCGGCCAGTACATCACCCTGCAGACGCCCTTCGGCCTCCGGGTGCGCTGGACGGGAACATTACGCCCAGATCTCAGTTTCCAGGTAACGTTGGTAATGTAATAGTCTCCCTTTTCCAGACCTTCCTCCACAGCGCTGCGGAGGAAGGTCTGGCTAGTCCACACAGCATTCTCGGATGGGAGAAAAACATGCTCTGGTTTATTGGCATTTCTTTAAACCAATCACAAGTGTCATAGGCGACTAAGTGCCAATATAGACTAGTAATGTAACATTCTGGTGGTCCCAACCTGTCTCCTTGGTTGCATTCATGTATTCTTTTTTATTTAACAAAAAAAAGAATTAAACACTTAGCAGGTAAATGTTTTCATAATGTTTCAGTATTTCATTGATAATTATCCTTAACTGAAAGCATCATATAAATAACAGAACTTTGTAATGATAGCATTAACACTTAGGAAATGATGATCAAACAAAATGGGGAAACATATTTTTACAATTTAATGTAGCTCTGGATCCTTTCTTGGTCAACATTTCTTTTGCTGGACTGGTTAATTACTAAAAGAATTTAGACAGGAAATAGGAAATGAAGCAGATGAAAAGACAGAATGACACCGGCTGGGTGCAGAAAATAAGAGCTATAACTGCAGTTTATTCTCTTGTATTTTTGTAAAAACTGCCTAAGTAATCACCTCGGCATCTTCCAATCTGTATTTCAAACGTCATACAGATCGCTAGTTTAACAAATCCTGCCAACATTCTTAATACTTGCCTATATCTTTCATTGATGGTGCCCTGATTAATAGTATTAGATGGAGGGGATTCCTGCATTCTGTCTCAATTGTTTATAGAATTCCTTAAAGAGCCAGACACTACTTCCCCTTTTAATTCTTCTTAAGACATTCCTCTCCTCTCCTAATCCCGTTTTCCTCTTTCTCCCCATCCCGGCAGCTCCTACTACAACCAGACGTGCGGCCTCTGCGGCGACTACGACGGAAACCCGAATAACGACTTCACCAAACCAGATGGCACCTGGTAGAAACGTCAACGACTTTGGCACCAGCTGGCAGACAAAGAAGACGGATGACTCGTGAGTTTTATACGCATTCATTTTAGTGCTGGACTGAGAATTCCCTTAAGACTTCCCAGGAGATAAAGCATGTGATTTAGATAAATGTGACTGGCTCTATAACCTGAACATACATTCACTTACTTATAGTTTGGAAAGTGACAGTAAAACAAATTATATAAGCTATGCAATGTAATGTATATATGTATATGTACAATATATAATGAATTTATACTATAAAAGACTTTTTAACACCAACAATATTTTTTGCAAGACACTTCATTATATTTTGTTATATTTTTGTTTGTTGTTAGAGAAAGTTTATTATAAAATTAGTGGGTAATATAGCAATATTATATATCGATATTGTGATACTAGATACAGTCTTTGAGTTAATATGGTAATATGACAAGTGTTGTCTTGTCTTGGTTTGAAAGGCTGGATTACAGTTAAATTAGACTGTTTTAACTGTTCTATTATTTGCCTTTACCCACTTAGTCTTATTCCACATTATTGATGATTATATGCCACAATCTCATTGAGTAAATATTTTGTAAAAACACCAATTCTCGGCCCACATTATTGTCGCAATATTGCGGTATTTGGTCAAGAAATCGTATATCTGATTTTTTTTTTTTTTTTTTACTTGCCCAGCCCTACAAGATTGACTGCCAGACCTCCTAGGATAAGTGAAATAGAATGTGACCCTGGTGTGTGTGTTGATTGTTCAGGTGTAGCCAAGGCACCAGCCCGACCCAGACTGTGACCCCAAGCTGGAGGCCGAGGTGGTGAAGCCGAGCAAATGTGCAAACTCAAAGACCCTGCTGGACCCTTCAGGTAAGAAAGCAGCTTTTTTCCTAATTATTGACCTGTTACAGCTGTTATGGACGATTTATGCTTCTGTGGTAAATCCACGGCGTGGGTACATACGTAGTACAAACACATACGGGCCATACCCGTAGTCTGACTTAATCTCTCGAAAATTTAACTTCACGTCGCAAACCTCTACAACTGTGTTGGTCCGCTCGGCCAAGGCTTGGTATTTCCCCCCGACCGATTTCCTGGTTCTCCTTCTCCATAAACAACATCAAATCAAGAAGAGGGTTAACTTTTCCTGCTAGAGATTTCCCAACATGGTCAAAAATTACTCTGACTCTGACGAAGCTAATCGTCGTCACTTCTCACCGCTCCTGCCACACACTCCCTACTACACTCACATACACACAAACACACAGAGAGTGCCACTCCAACTTTAAGAATCACTCTCATACGGGACATATACATATATATGTATACTGTGTATATATGTATAGTTTTTTAAATTTATTTTTGTTAAATAGTTCGTAAGAGAGGAAAGTTGCGTGAGAGAGAGGATGACACGCAGCAAAGGGCTGCAGGTCGGATTCAAACTCCGGCCGCTGCCAAGACTCGGCTGTATGGGGCGCACCCTCTACTGGTTTGAGCTAGAGTGCCGCCACCTAAATATTCCTAAATTTTTATCGTAAGTGTATGGACTTTAAGTTCTTAGTCTGTGTAAAATAAAAAAAACTGCCATATCCTACTTTTTTTCCCCACGGTTTCCCAAATGCCCAACCTCCAGTTTTTAAAACAGACTTTCGTTATACTATAATTATTCAAGTCTGTCTACATATATTTTAAACACCTTTCAGTAAAGATCTACAATGATTTATATTACATCTATTACCTTATGCCATTTGCAAGTGCCTTTTGAGGTGTTTGTTGTCAGGTATTTTATCTCCCTTTGTCCATTAATTCCTGCTAATGGACACCTCGTTGGGTATTAACCCTTAGATATCGACCTTAAGCTGTTCATTTAAAATTGTTATCAGACTTCCCTGTTCTGAGCACCGTCAGCACTTATTATCTGTTGGATGTTTAGGATCAGATAACATCTGTGTACCAAGGCTAGTTAGAGGGTGTATTGTAGATATTGTAGAAACGTCAGCGAACAGTTTATCAAATGATGGTTATTGTCAATTTTGTACCTACTTTACAACTGCACACACGGTGGGTGTTTTATTTTACTTTGAAAGGGTAACCGGTGGTTACTGGAGAAGACAGATTGTGGTATCTTTACAAAGGTTATCCAACTAATTTACCCATTCAGATTACAGTTATAGCTCGTTCTTGGAAAATCACATAAATACCACACGCACACACACACACACACCCCCCACACACACACCACACACACACACACACACACACACACACACGTTTTTACAGTCAGAATCTACGATAAAAGCATTAAAATCTCCCCACAACTTATCTATATAAACATAGTTAGGAGTGGGGGTTATCAATACAATGTTTTTCATGGCAATACTGTAAAAATAATAAATTAAATTAATTAAATTAAATATTGTGTTTCAGTCAACTAGATGGTGCAGTTGAGGTTGCAGCAAATAACTGAATTGAGATGAACAATCGAAACATTTTTTCTTTAGATAAAAGAGATGGACAAAGTTTCCTTTCGGGGGACATAATTTGAAAAAGTAATAAAATCAAACAATCTCGCAGAATATCGCATGTTTAAATCACAAAATATTTGACATTGGAATTATAATTTTATATATCTGTATAATTATCATTTTTTTTTATTTCATTCTTTTTATTTAAATGAAATACAATTTCAGTTACCACTTTTGATAAGAGGACTCATCTGTTTTTTTCCACGCTAAAAAATAAAGGATTAGCTTTCATTCATTGGTCTGCAGGTCTTGCATAAAAAATATTGTGAGAATCATGTCCTGAAGTTCAAAGCGTGAATTAAATCGTGAGTTAAAAGTTTGGGTACATCCCAGCGTTGGACCTTGTCTGACCCTCTGAGTGTTTGCCTCTGTTCCAGGGAGTGTATCGGTGTGGTGAATCCCACTCCTTTCTTCCAGAGCTGTGTGTATGACATGTGCCAGTTCCAAGGCCAGCAGCATGTGCTGTGTGCCAGCTCCAGGCCTACACCGATGCCTGCCAGAGCGCTGGAGCCAAAGTCTACCCCTGGGAACTCCAAGCTTCTGTCGTAAGTCTTGAGCATTTAATATCAAGATGATACTGTCTTTTCCATCATCATTAGAATCTGGTCTCAACAACTCTCCTTCAAAAAACACTCCAGCACACAGTAGAAAAAATTATAATGCCTTTCTTTTACGTGGCATATGCATTTAAAATGACCACTGAACTGATCATTGTTAGCATTAGTCCAGGAAAAGTACTCATTTTTGATCCAAAAATGAACTAATTGTAAACGAATTTTTTTCAGCTTAGATCATTCTATGAGGTGTCCTGAACACTATTAAAAGTCCTAGAAATCTATGTGAGGAAATATGTTTAATTCTCATCAATCCAAGATGGTGCCAGTAAGCGAGACAACAATACACCCCAATGGGCTACATTTCCTTTGCTCCTATTGAATACACTTTATATACTTTATAATTTGTAATCCTACTCTCCCTCCTTTTACATATCATTGTCTCTGTTCTCCCCTCCTTTGTTTCATCCTGCTACCCCTCCTTAATCCATTCATCCTACCCTGCCTCGTCCGTCATCTCTCCCTCCTCCATCCCTCTGTCCCTCTGCACCCCCATGCAGCCCTGGCCTGTCCTCCCAACAGCTCCTACTCCCTGTGTGTGAGTTCATGTCCAGAGACGTGTCTGGGTGTGTCTGGACCCCCTGGCTGTGAGAACTGTGTGGTGGAGTTTGCGAGTGTAATCCGGGCTTCATCCTCAGCAACGACAGTGGTGTCCCTGAAAGACTCGGCTGCGTAGACCCCAGTGGATCCTATCACCCTGTGAGTTCTCCAAGTCACTGAAATCCCATTCATTCAATGTTGTTTATAGTGTCAAATCATAGCAGAAAATATCTCAGGACACTTTACACACAGAGTAGTTCTAGACCACGCTCTATAATTTACAGCATTTCCTCCGCAGATTGCACTTATTGCACGGGTGACGAACATTCCATAAGTATTGATACATTGCAGATATTTATTATGTATGAATGTGTCAAGCACATACTCAAAAACATTGTTGTTTCAATTTATGTAATGTATCTGCACAATTACATTTTTGTGGAGGCATGATGTAATTAGATTGTATTGTATATGACTATTCATTGTTTTTTTGTGTGTGTGTGTGTGTGTGTGTGTGTGTGTGTGTGTGTGTGTGTGTGTGTCAGGTGGATGATAACTGGTACCTGGAGGGTTGTGAGCAGAAGTGTGTGTGTCAAAGCGGTGGTTTGATCCAGTGTCACAACAGCAGCTGTAAGCCAACCACTGAGAGCTGCCAGCTAAACGACGGAGAATATGACTGTCGTCCTCTGGGTATGTAACACATACACACACACATTGAAACATTTTATTCAAACTTTCTGAAAGAAACTTAAATAAACAGTGTCAGATTGGTGGAACATTAACAAAATGTCATAATGACACCATGATAACACACACCAATAAGCACAGCCCAGACTTTCTACTTAAAAAAAATACACCACTCTACCTCACTACATGGAAACAAAGAGGCATCGCACATCTCCAGCACATCTTCCACAATAACTCCCCTATCACTCTCCAGGACCCGCACCAGAAAGAGCTGATATGAGGAAGATTTGAACAGTACTTTCAATTATAATTCTAAAATCAAAAATCTACATTACATTTTACAACCTAAACAAAACCAATTAAAGTTAAGCTAAATTCTTGCCTCTTTTGTTCAGGAAATGGTATCTGCTCAGTATCCGGCGATCCCCACTACACACCACCTTTGACAACACACCCACCATTATATGGGAGCGTGTTCCTACACCCTTTCCAAACCCTGCAACGCCTCCTCCGCATGCCCTACTTCACCGTGGACACCCAGAACGAGCACAGAGGGAGCAATAGATTTCCTATTCAGGGCCGGTGGTGATCAATGTGAGCGGTGTGACGGTCATCCTGGGCAGGGTCGACAGTCCAGGTATGTTACATGCTCGCTAAAATAATAATCTCTGCTGTTTTTTTTGTTTTTTTTGCACTTCTTCAAAAACTGTCTTTCTTATGCTTGGCTACTCTGAACGTGTCCAACTGCAGACCGTTCGTGGATTAGATGTGTTTCAGTTACTAAATTAGGAGTTTGCGGGGGGGGGACTGGCCAGGGGAAAGTGTGGAGTGAAACTAAGATGGAAAATCTTCTCAGCAGACGAGACTTTTTTTATAAAAATTATTTACATTATTAATGGCTGCATCACATTGCAATATTTATCGGAACTGAGTTCTTATTAATATCATTAGTTCCCCTCTTTTCTGCGTTTAAAAAGAAGGTCTATGAATTATACATTTGGAACAATAGACAAGAAAGCACTGCCTTCAATGCCTCCACTTTGGGGCTGCACGGTATGAGGAAAAAGTGATATGTAAAAACATTGTTAATATCATTTGCAATAAGTAAGCATATTAGAGTGTACCAGTTTGCTGTTTCTTCTGCTTTCAGTATAAAATACGTGAAATTATTGTGAAATTGAAAACAAATGAAAGGAATCCTTCCCAAGTCCTTTCATTGAACAAATTAAACATTTAATTAACACAAAAGGCACCACTAAAATATCACAATGAGGATAAAAAAGAGATATATAGTGCAGCGCTACTCTACATCTGCCCAGCATCAGAACCAACATCTCTGCTGTATGTCTTCCAGGTCATGGGACGGTGGTTGTTCCCCCCGTCACCTCCATCGATGGCGTAAAGATCTACCTGAGCGGCACGTTTGTTGTCCTGGAGACATCCTTTGGCCTAAGTGCGTTTTGATGGCAACCACCACGCTGACGTCACCGTGCCGACCTCCTACAATGGCCTGCTCTGTGCATGTGTGGTAAGGACCAGTTGGACCCATTTCAGTAAAATGGTCCTATTCCGATACTACCTTCCATTTTGGCCATTACCAAGTACTGATCCAATATCATGTGTTCATATATTTTATTACGTTTTAACAGAATACTACTAACCCTGTATGGATGTGATTGATTTCTATCTTTGTTATGGCCTGGCTCAGGTTAAACCTTTTGTGAAACATGAACAAACAAACAATGAACGCCATAGAACTTTATTTTATTATCCAGTTTTACTTTGCATAAGTAGTGGGTGTTTACTCTCTCTCTCTCTCTTGCGTTGTGTGGTGTTACAGACGAAGCTGTCGCTCTCTGTTGGCTATCACAGACGTTTATTCTGATAAATAGCAGGATAGTGTTTCACAATCAATTTGTCACTATAAAGAGCTCCAGTTAGCATGAAACAGGCTACTGCAAACCTGTGATGGCGTTAAAAATGACATTAAGAAAATACCAGTATGAAATTACAAAAGTAGACAACTCTACCTGATAAATAGCAGAATAGTGTTTCACAATTACATTCATTGCCATAAAGAGCTCCAAAAGTTAGGTTATCAAGCGAGGCCCCAACCAGACTAGCAAGCCAACACAACGTGGTGAACCAAAAGTGGTCTCTAATATAAAAGTAGAGACCTCCAATGTAGATATACTGTAGGCTTACTAAACTATTATCACAATGAACACATTTACCTAGCTTTAACAGTGGAGCTCAGTATATGCAACTTACCATGAAGTAGGCTACTGCGACTGGTGATTGTATGTAGAATTTACCCTAAAGTCTCAGAATAGCACCAATAGATGGTGCTTGTGTTACAGAAAAAAGCCTGTCTCTTTGGACTACTGACAAATGAAAAGTTACCTTTTTTAATGGCAAGTGGAAATTTTAACTCCACTACACATATGTTACTTACCAATGCTTACCAGTATTTAGCAGTACCAGAGGCTTTTCCAATAGTGGTTCGGTATCTTCAGACTATAATAAACATCATTCTCTACTGGAGTCAATTCCACAACTGATTGCAGCCAGCGAAATAGTTTGGTCATTTTCTCGACCGCTACTCTGTCCACTTTACTTGCTTGAGTGTACCAGTGGTTCTGCACTGAGTCTTAATGTTTGTTTCCCCCGCAGGAAATTTCAATGGAAACTCCAAAGATGACAACTTGAACCAGAAACAATAACCAGCCGCTAACACCAACGAACTGGGACAGCTGGCAGGTTCCTGACCCCCGGCCCGGTGAGTCACATCACAGAACACACAATCATTAAGACTTTGAGCCACGTTTTACACAACAAGAATCATCACTTTGTGTCATTTTCATATTTTCATCTTCATCAGCTGCACCAACGGGGGAGGGGTGGACACTGTGACAAAACGGTGGAGGAGAGGCCAAGAAGCCCACCAGCTGCGGCATGATCACTGATCCCAATGGTACACCGTGCCTAATACCACTAAGAAAGTTCTTATTGAGTAAATACAATACCGTAAATGATTGCCATTCACTCTGTCTGCCTCTCGTATTTTGATCCTCAGGTATCTTTAAGCCGTGCCACTCGTCGTGCCTCCCGACCGTACTTTGGAACTGTGTGTACGACATGGTGCCACCGGCGGTCACCGTGGCTCTGTGCCAGGCCGTACAGAGCTACGCCGACATGTGTGCTGCTGCTTGGTCCCCTCGCATGGAGAAACACACCTTCTGTCGTACGTTACCTTTTTTTTTTACCTGGCAATATAGTTTTAGTTTAGTTTTACTTTTTCTTGAATGTATTAGTTTTATTTATTTCAGTTCATTTTATTTCCCTAATAATCCTATTTGCAACTGTCCTTCTTTCCCTTTAGCTCTTAAGTGCCCTCCAAACAGTCACTACAACCCGTGTGGCCCCCGCTGCTCCCAGCCCAGCTGTCAGGACCCGGAAGCCCCGCCGCTCCTGCACACAGCCCTGTGTGGAGGGATGCGTCTGCAACCCTGCTTCGTCCTCAGCGGAGACAAATGCGTCCCTCTCAGCGAGTGCGGATGTACCGACCGAGACGGAAACACAGGCCGGTAGTGTGCTCAGCTCAGTGGAGGTTTTGCAAGAAAATGTGTTTGAACAGCATTGAACTTATTGTAATGTGTAGGTGGGAGAGTTTTGGTTCACC
>NC_045751.1:17026582-17032411 GCF_008692095.1 Etheostoma spectabile
GGGAATGGCAATTATTGCAGCGGTGACGAACATTCCATAAGTATTGATACATTGCAGATATTATTATGTATGAATGTGTCAAGCACATACTCAAAAACATTGTTGTTTCAATTTATGTAAGTATCTGCACAATACATTTTTGGGAGGCATGATGTTTAGATTGTATTGTATATGACTATTCATTGTTTTTGTGTGTGGGTGTGTGTGTGTGTGTGGGGGGTGTGGGTGTGTGTGGTTGGGGTCAGGTGGGATAACTGGTACCTGGAGGGTTGTGAGCCGAAGTGTGTGTGTCAAAGCGGTGGTTTGTCCAGTGTCACAACAGCAGCTGTAGCCAACCACTGAGGCTGCCAGCTAAACGACGGAGAATATGACTGGTCCCTGGGTATGTACACTACACACCCATGACATTTTTCAAACTTCTGAAAGAACTTACGTGTGTTGGGGACATACAAAATGTCTATGACACCATGATACCACACACACCTAAGCACAGCCCGACTTTCTACATAAAAAAATACACACCATCTCCTCACTACATGAAACAAAGAGGCATCGCACATCTCCAGCACATCTTCCACAATAACTCCCCTATCACTCTCCAGGACGCCACCAGAAGAGCTGATATGAGGAAGATTTGAACAGTACTTTCAATTATAATTCTAAAATCAAAAATCTATTACATTTTACAACCTAAACAAAACCAATTAAAGTTAAGTAAATTCTTGCCTCTTTTGTTCAGGAAATGGTATCTGCTCAGTATCGCGATCCCCACTACACCACCTTTGAAAACACACCCACCATTATATGGGAGCGTGCTCCTACACCCTGTCCAAACCCTGCAACGCCTCCTCCGGCATGCCCTACTTCACCGTGGACACCCAGAAAGAGCACAGAGGGAGCAATAAGAAGATTTCCTATGTCAGGGCCGTGGTGATCAATGTGAGCGGTGTGACGGTCATCCTGGGCAAGGGTCGCACAGTCCAGGTATGTTACATGCTCGCTAAAATAATAATCTCTGCTGTTTTTTTTGTTTTTTTGCACTTCTTCAAAAACTGTCTTTCTTATGCTTTGGCTACTCTGAACGTGTCCAACTGCAGACCGTTCGTGGATTAGATGTGTTTCAGTTACTAAATTAGGAGTTTGCGGGGGGGGGACATGGCCAGGGGGAAAGTGTGGAGTGAAACTGAAGATGGAAAATCTTTCTCAGCAGACGAGACATTTTTTTAATTTAAAATTATTTACATTATTAATGGCTGCATCACATTGCAATATTTATCGGAACTGAGTTCTTATTAATATCATTAGTTCCCCTCTTTTCTGCGTTAAAAAGAAGGTCTATGAATTATACATTTGGAACAATAGACAAGAAAGCACTGCCTTCAATCAATGCCTCCACTTTGGGGCTGCACGGTATGAGGAAAAGATGTGATATGTAAAAACATTGTTAAATATCATTTGCAATAAGTAAGCATATTAGAGTGTACTCAGTTTGCTGTTTCTTCTGCTTTCAGTATAAAATACGTGAAATTATTTGTTGAAATTGAAAACAAATGAAAGGAAATCCTTCCCAAAGTCCTTTCATTGAACAAATTAAACATTTAATTAAACACAAAAGGCACCACTAAAATATCACAATGAGGATAAAAAAGAGATATATAGTGCAGCGCTACTCTACATCTGCCCAGCATCAGAACCAACATCTCTGCTGTATGTCTTCCAGGTCAATGGGACGGTGGTTGTTCCCCCCGTCACCTCCATCGATGGCGTAAAGATCTACCTGAGCGGCACGTTTGTTGTCCTGGAGACATCCTTTGGCCTAAGGGTGCGTTTTGATGGCAACCACCACGCTGACGTCACCGTGCCGACCTCCTACAATGGCCTGCTCTGTGGCATGTGTGGTAAGGACCAGTTGTGACCCATTTCAAGTGGAAATGGTCCTATTCCGATACTTGAACTTGCATTTTGGCCATTACCAAGTACTGATCCAATATCAGTGTGTCATATATTTTATTACGTTTTAACAGCAGAATACTACTAACCCTGTATGGTGATATGATTTCTATCTTTGTTATATGGCCTGGCTCAGGTAAACCTTTTGTGAAACTGACAAAAAACAATGAACGCCATAGAACTTTATTTATATCCAGTTTTACTTTGCATAAGTGTGGGTGTTTTACTCTCTCTCTCTCTTGCGTTGTGTGGTGTTACAGACGAAGCTGTCGCTCTCTGTGGCTACACAGACGTTTTTCTGATAAATAGCAGGATAGTGTTCACAATCAATTTGTCACTATAAAGAGCTCCAGTTAGCATGAAACAGGCTACTGCAAACCTGTGATGGCGTTAAAATGACATAAGAAATACCGTTGATACAAAAGTAGACAACTCTACCTGATAAATAGCAGAATAGTGTTTCACATTACATTCATTGCCATAAAGGCTCCAAAAGTTGGTTTCGCGGGCCCCACCAGACACAGCAAGCCAACACAACGTGGTGAACCAAAGTGGTCTCTCTTATAAAAGTAGAGACCTCCAATGTAGATATACTGTAGGCTTACTAAACTTTATCACATGAACACATTTACCTAGCTTTAACAGTGGAGCTCAGGTATGCACTTACCATGAAGTAGGCTACTGCAGATGTGATAGATAAATTTACCCTAAAGTCTGCAGATAGCACCTAGATGGTGCTTGTGTCAGAAAAAAAGCCTGTCTCATTTGGAAACTACTAGACATGAAAAGTTACCTTTTTTTTGGCAAGTGGAATATTTAACTCCACTCACACTAATGGTACTTACCAATGCTTACCAGTATTTTAGGCAGTAACAGGGCTTTCCTAGTGGTATCGGTCTCTCAGACATAATAACAACATTCTCTACGGGGTCAATTCCACAACTGATTGCAGCCAGCGATAAGTTTGGTCTATTTCTCGACCGCTACTCTGTCCACTTTACTTGCTTGAGTGTACCAGTGGTCTGCACTGAGTCTTAATGTTGTTTCCCCGGCAGGAAATTCAATGGAAACTCCAAAGTGACAACTTGAAACCAGACAAATACCAGCCGCTAACACCAACGTAGTGGTTCACAGAGAAGGACTGCTCCGAGCGCTGCAAGTGTAACGGCAACAACAACATCATCTGCGAGCCGTGGCAGTGCAGCCCGGCCCAGGAGTGTAAAGTTGTAGAAGGTGTGCTGGACTGCCACCCTACAGGTAAACCTAACAGACTGGAGGACTAAAGATTTACCTGACTACCAAGCACTGGAAGACTCTAAACTTAACCGCTAGCATTAGGTAACTTCAAATGGTGCAATATGTAATACTGACAGCTAGTGTTTAAAATAATTACTGCTGTACAAATTAAAAATACTGGAGAGAATAATCTCCCCTGCAACGGAGGTTGCAAGGCTGAGACCATATAATTTACAATGTTGCTAGACGCTTGTCTCACATAGCAAGACATTACTTCACTGCACAGCAAAGTAGCTAAAGGTAGATGCTGGTTACATTGACTTAGAATGATGGCAGCAATCGCTAAGCACACTGTTAACTCATGGTCCTCTCTTTACAATTTACAAGGACCAGTCGGGATCACTTTACTGGCTATGTCTCAATTGTTTAGCGAGTAACCAACTCTGGTACTCTAGCTATATAATTCTCTGTGAATACACAAATGTTGAAATTACATAAAATGCCCGTTCCCAGTAGCCGTGATAATTAGCCTGAAGCTAATGCTTACCTGTTCAGGAGGATATTAGCCAACTCTGCGTCCTTTTGGGCTCTAAGCCGTCTCCATATTTCAAATACATCTTCAATATTTGCCCAGGTTTTTTTACGTTGCTGGTCACAACACCGTTAGAAACATGATGTAAAATCAGAATATAGCATAGAAAATCTGCTTAGAAATATAGGAAATAGTGAATTAGATAGAACAACATAATGTAATTCTACCATATAAAACCTCACATTCATTATTAAGTTAACTTATTTTAATTTTAAACAAATTGTACATGCAAATACAATACAAAGTGCTCGTTCCATGGTATCAGAATTTTGGATAGTCATCATGGAAATATTAATTGGTCTTGTGACAAGGGCTGGGAAGATTGGCAGAGCAGTTAGCCATGTGACAGTACTCTGATCCAATAGAAAACCCAATTGTCAGATTGACAGGACTCTACCCAATGGATTAGTGGGGGGCGCAAGGCGGGTGTAATCATATTTTAAAATTTTAAAAACTAATTTTAGCACCTGGCCTACCCATTGGGGGACACAACACGAGTACATGTGGACAAAAAAAACATGCTAAATAAACAAATGTTTATTTTCGAAGCAGATTTTAAATTAGATTATAACAATTAAACTATTTGCCCTTATGAAATCTAATCATGGCATGGCTGATAACAGGGCTAAACGTTTGGAAGATGATAAGCAACCTCAAGCGGCAACCTTTGGCTCCAAAAGAATTTGGCAAATGCAGAAGTGCTTTAAACCTGCATTCCATGTAATTTCCAGCAGGGGGCACTGGTTGCAAAAAGAAGTCAAATTTTACAGAAGTCTGTGAAAAAAACGTCTATACTTCTCACTTGATTTATTAACTTAGTATAATCATTCCTAGTGAGTTTATGGTTCCAATTGCTAGTTTCAAGTCTTCTTAAATACAGCATGAGGTTAATTTTGTAAATGATGGTCCTATATAGAGTAAAATAGACTGTAAAGCAGGGCAGGGATGTTTAAGGGGTGGGGCTAACATTACCTTGTGGTTGAGGGGCAAGTCAATCACTACCACGATGTTGTGGCCTGTGGGTGTTGTCGTTGTTTTTGTCTTTGAACTTCACTTCTTCACCTACAGTGTCTCGTTCAGCGTTCGGTTGTACTGAAAGACACTATTTATTTAGTTAGTTTACTACTAAAGACACTAAGGAGTCGGCATTTCATTCTTAATTACACGTGCACCTTGCTAATTAAGCTAGCTAGCGCGCGTTAGCTTGTCCTAGCTCTGTAAAGCTGAAAATGTGATACTAAGTTGTAACAATACATTACTGGAAGGTGACATTTGGGTACATCATTACAACCAAATGTTGTTTTGTTACCAGAACAGAACTACAGCTCCTAAATACAAGTTGTTCAATGTTAACAAGTAAAAAAGTTGCTGAATTGTGACTCGAGTAACTGCAGCTGTGTTGTACTCTGACATTGTGTGTGTGTGTGTGTGTGTGTGTGTGTGTGTGTGTGTGTGTGTGTGTGTGTGTGTGTGTGTGGGTGTGTGTGTGTGTGTGTGTGTGTGTGTGTGTGTGTGTGTGTGTGTGTGTGTGTGTGGACCTCTTCCTCAGGCTCTCAGGACGTGTGGTGCTGGAGATCCTCACTACAACATTGACAAAAGTTCTTCAGCTTCAGGGAACATGTACCTACCTCTGGCAGGAGCTGCCAAGAACCGCCAGGTAGGTGTCTTTTATTTCCATTGCACCTGAACACAATGTTTTATGTCACTGGTCAAAAATTCTCAACCTGCCACAGCTCTTACACAAACAGTCCAATTGCGACCACATTTTGATGACACATACACAGATCCAGTATTTGGATCATGCTTTACTTGAGTAAAAGTATGCTGTCAGGTGAATGTAGTGGAGTAAAAAGTACAATATTTCTCTATGAAATCTAGTAAAACTAGAAAATGGCTTTACAAATAAAAGAATCAAGTACTCAAATATTTACTCAAAGACAGTAGCCTACTTCAAAGATCTACTTGAAGTTCTCTTGTAAAATCTGATGTCCTCACACCAGAAGGTGGCACTACAACCACATGATGAATTAAAACAATCATAGTTGCCATTA
>NC_045751.1:17033610-17043719 GCF_008692095.1 Etheostoma spectabile
GACACTGATGAAGGCCAGGGAGGACGGGCTGGTCAGTATTTCGTCGCTGTACATAACACGATCGTTACAAGCTGTCAGTATCACTGAGGATGACTGGGCACATCATGTGTACCAGGGCTGGGACGATGTGCTTTTTACCCAATTTGATTCTTTCATGAAACATGGGTTTCGATTGGATATGTATTGAGATTTTCATTCATTGCAATTCTAGAGGTATTGCGATTCAATAGTATTAAGTATTGAGTTTCTTTTCCTCTTTTAATCCTTGTGTTGACTTCCCGTCGACCATGCACTTTGTCCTCCCAGCAAAATGAACCCGGTCTGTTTTGCCTTTTTATGAAGCATAAAGTAAAAATGATCACCCAGTTCTATTTTGTACCTTCTAGCCAACTTCATTCCAACTCATAACCTCTAGTTTGACACTTATTCTTTTGAATTTATGGTCAATAAACTTCATTTACGGTACTTTCAATTTTGCCTCATTTCGGGGAGTAAAATAAGCAGAAATTAAGAATGATTTTCTCTCTAGTGAAGATCAGATGAATATACTGTATGTTGATGGATTATCACAAACTGGCATATGTCAATGTTTAGTCAGGATACAATAGATCACGAGCCATTTCTCAAAACTAGTTATTGTCTAAGAAGAATGCACATCACATGTCACTCAGTCAGTCTGACATTTATTTGATTTACAAGGAAGAACTTAACACAGATGTTCTAGTTTTGCTCTGTTATGATGTAGTGGTACCTAGAGCTGTAACAATTCCAAATTCCAAACAATTAATTGATATCATAGTCATGTGAGCCAGATAATTACAGTAATAACACAGGTACACAACCTATCAAGTAAACCACGCCTCTTTATTATCATGAAACCTTTTTCTGTTTTCCCCCCCTTATCATTTTTGCTGCCATGAATGTGTACAGTATAGGGTCACAAGAAATAATAATAGAATTATATAGTCCAAACAATAAGCACTTATAAAATTACAAATTGGCAAATCTAAACAAAATCAACAACTACCAGTAATACACCTTAAGACCGTAGCTAATGTTAAGTAATAATAATTATTATTACAGGTCTGGCAGTAATATATGATAAATAAGTTAAAATATTAAATCAAATAAATTAAAAATAATCAATTTTAGAAATAATTTTTTTAATTTTTTTATCACTATACATACCCCCCCCCCCCCCCCCCCCCGCTGCCACCATGCACACCCGCTGTCACTCGCCCTTCTGTAGCTAATCTTCAGGATGAGTGAACATCACAGCCAAAGCCTGTCTCTTGTTTCTTCACCTTTCTCATCTTGTTGTGTCGTGTTCCTTGACCTTTATCTTTTATTAACGCCATAATCCCCGGAATCTATCCACGCGCTTATCTTGTTGTCTCCTGAACTATCTCGCTGGTCAATACTCGTCATTTATCTTATCTTATCTTATCTTGTGTGCTGGGTATTATTTATAAGTATTATGTACTTTTGTTTGCGTTTTTACACATGTTAACATCTGCAAAGATGTACTGATATTGTGAACTACTAAATGAATCACCATCATTTTGACTATTTATTAAATCTTGGTGTGAATATTTATAGTTTTCTTCTTCTCTCGTGACAGTTAACTGAATATGTTTGCATTTACTGTACCACAAATAGAAATGATTGTCTTTATATTCTATGTATGTACTTTTTCCTTATATTTTAATTCTGCCACTATTTATGCCTTAGATCCCAATTTTGTACTTGTTTGATTTTTTTCATATATATTTAATGGCATTGTTGGGGAGAGCCGGAGATCTAACATTTTCATTGCTCCTCTGTAATTTTGTGACTATGCCAATAAATAGCTTTGAATTGGAAAAGCTGATGGGAACTGTAAATATGAAAACACACTATAGTAAAAACTGGTACCTGTCGCTTCTGTAACACCCTCGTTTTTTCTTCCTCCCGGCAGGTGAACGGACTGCGAGTGGCCCTCCTAACTCCCATCCCATCTCTCTCTCTCAGTCTGGCCGGCCAGTACATCACCCTGGCAGACGCCTTCGGCCTCCGGGTGCGCGGGACGGGAACCATTACGCCCAATCCAGTTTCAGGTTGTAAGTTATAGTCTTGCTTTTCCAGACCTTCCTCACCAGCGCGCGGAGGAAGGTCTGGCTAGTCCACAACAGCTTCTGGGTGGGAGAAAAACATGCTCTGGTTATTGGCATTTCTTTAAACCAATCCAAGTGTCATAGGCGACTAAGTGCCATATAGACTAGTAATGTAACATTTGGTGGTCCCAACTCGTCCTGGTGCATTCATGGGATTTTACTTTTTTTTATAAAATCTTTTAGTTTATTTTTTTTTTTGAGTTCTTTTTTACAGCAGTGAAATGTTTTCATTATGTTTCAGTTTTCATTGATAATTACCTAATTGACCATAGAAATAACAGAACTTTGTAATAATAGCATTAACACTTAGAAAATGAGGAGAATTAATATACTGCAAATCTATCTAACAAGGTGTCACAAAACATCAGTGCTTCCCAGAACTGTTGATTGTGGGATCTGGGCAATAAAGTCTCTAAACAGACTTGTCTGGGACACTTAAAACACCCTTAACTGAGTTGAAAATCTCTGTATTTTTGGAATCAAACAAAATGTGGAAACACATTTTTACAATTTAATGTAGCTCTGGATCCGTTCTCAGTCACATTTCTTTTGCTGAAATGGTTAACTACTTAAAGAATTAGACAGGAAATAGGAATGAAGCAGATGCAAAGACAGAATGACACCGGCTGGGTGTAGAAAATAAGAGCTAAAACGCTCAGTTTATTTCTGTGTATTTGTAAAAACTGCCTAAGTAATCACCTCGGCATCTGTCCAATCTGTAGTTCAAACGTCATAAGATCTGCTAGTTTAACAAATCCTGCCACATCTAATACTTTGCCATATCTTTCATTGATGGTGGCTGATTAATAGTATTAGATGGAGGGGATTCCTGCATTCTGTCTCAATTGTTTATAGAATTCCATTAAAGAGCCAGACACTACTTCACCTTTAATTCTTTTAAGACATTCCTCCATTCTAATCCCGTTTTCTTTTCTCCCATCCCGGCAGCTCTACTACAACCAGACGTGGCGGCCTCTGCGCGACTACGAGGAAACCCGAATAACGACTCACCAAACCAGATGGCAATGGTAGGCAACGTCAACGACTTGGCAACAGCAGGCAGACAAAAAGAGAGCGAGACTCGTGAGTTTTATACGCATTCATTTTAGTGCTGGAATCTGAGAATTCCCTTAAGAATACCCTGGAGATTCCCATATACCACAAATCTCATTGTGTAAATATTTTGTGAAAACACCAATTCTCAACCCTACAATATTGTCAAGATATCACAGTATTTGGTAAAAAATATTGTGATATCTGATTTGTTCGCCCAGCCCTACAAAGAATTGACTGCCATACCTCCTGAGGATAAGTGAAATAGAATGTGACCCTGGTGTTGTGTTTGCATTGTTCAGGTGTAGCCAAGGCACCAGGCCCGACCCAGACTGTGACCCCAAGCTGGAGGCCGAGGTGGTGAAGCCAGACAAATGTGGCAAACTCAAAGACCCTGCTGGACCCTTCAGGTAAGAAAGCAGCTTTTTTTCCTAATCATTGACCTGTTACAGCTGTTATGGACGATTTATGCTTCTGTGGTAAATCCACGGCGTGGGTATGTACGTAGGTATATGGAGACACAGGCCATACGCCGTAGTCTGATGTACACCTCTCGAAAAATGTAACTACACGTAGCAGTGACGTAGACCTCAACAACTGTGATTGGTCCGCTCGGGCCAAGGCTGGTAGCATTGCATTTCCCCCCCAACTCATTTCCTGGTTCTCCTTCTCCATTTAACAACATAAAAATCAAGAAGAGGGTTAACTTTTCCTGCTACAGAGTTCCCACCGTGGTCAGAAATTACAGGGGAGACGCTTTTCTCATTATGACTCTGACAAAGCTAATCGCCGTCACTCTCTCACTCACTCTGCCACACACTCCCCACACACACAAGCACACACAAGTACACACATTAACACACACACACTCCAATGCACAAGCATAAACTTTAGACCACTTACCTAGGCTACAGAGCTAGCTCTGTGTGGAGCCTCTGCACAACCATAAACCAGCCTTTAGACTGTAGGGAGTTCTATTGTTCAGTAAATTAAATAAATAAAATTAAATAAAATAAAAGCACCACCCTGCTGAGATTCACATTTAAATTGAAAGATCTGCACAGCAGGGCATTAGCTACCAGAGGGCAGAGAAGAAGACAGATTGGGGTATCTTTATAACTCATTTACCCATTTCAGATTACAGTTATAGCTCGTTCTTGGAAAATCACATAAATGGCACACACACAGATATGCAGATACACATTTTTACAGTCATAATCTACAATAAAAGCATTAAAATCTCCCCACAACATCTATATAAATATAGTTAGGGGTGGGGGAAGTATCAATACAGCATAGTATCACAACATTTTTCTACTACTAGACTAGAATAATTAAAATAAATTACATCAAATAATTTGCGTTTGCAGTCAAATAAATGGTGCAGTTGAGTTTGCAGCAACGAAATTGAAGTGAGATGAACAAACAAAGACATGTTTCTCTTTAGATAAAAACAGAAGAAAAAAAGTTTCCTTTTGGGGGACTTAATTTGACGTTTGGGGAAAAAAAGACATTCTCGCAGAATATTTATATATGTATATATTTAATATTTATGTTTAGAATCAAATAAGATTGTGACATTGTAATAGTGGTATATATATCTATAAATATTTGTTTGTGTGTTTGTGTATATATATATATATATATATAAATGACACATCTATTGTTTTCCACAGTATGAAAAATAAAGGATTAGCTTTCAGTCATTAGTCTGCAGCTCTTTCTGATCAAAAAAACATTGTAAAAAAACCTTGTCCTGAAGTTCAAAGCGTGAATTAAATCGTGAGTTAAAAGTTTGGGTACATCCCGAGCGTTTGACCTTGTCTGACCCTCTGAGTGTTTGCCTCTGTTCCAGGGAGTGTATCGGTGTGGTGAATCCCACTCCGTTCTTCCAGAGCTGTGTGTATGACATGTGCCAGTTCCAAGGCCAGCAGCATGTGCTGTGTGACCAGCTCCAGGCCTACACCGATGCCTGCCAGAGCGCTGGAGCCAAAGTCTACCCCTGGAGGACTCCAAGCTTCTGTCGTAAGTCTTGACCATTTTAATATCACAAACTTTCTTTTTCTTCCAAAGACGTTTATTGTCTTTTCCATCACATGAAGGCCTCATTGCACGGGTAGAATCTGGTCTCAAATGCAACTCTCCTTTTAAAAACAATCCAAGGCAGACAGTAGAAAAAATGTAAATGCCTTTATTTTACATGGCAATATGCATTTAAAATGACGACTGAACTGACATAGTTGTTCTTCAGGGTCATAGTTAGCAGTAGTCTGCTCACATATATAGTTTTACACTAATGAATGGGTGTGTGGTTCTCTGTCAGTGTGCAAGCGTATCAAAAGCAAGGAAGTGATCCATCATCAATATAAGGGGGTTATGGCCAGAAAGAATACAGCTACGGCCGGAATTTACTCAAAATTACGCAAAATCTAATCTTAATACATTCACCCAGGAAATGCGTGTTCGTTCCTTGCGAGTGTTTTAATCTAAACCATGAACTTTTTCTTAAACGTAACTGGTCGCCTTGCTGTCTAAATGTTGTCGCTGTGGCTGTATCCCTTCTAGTCCTAACCATAGAAGGGAAAAAAGGAAGATGTAAGAGGATGGGAGGAAGTGGATCGGGGGTTACCCATCAGTAGTTCCATTTATTAAAATACAGTTCTTTTACACTATTGCTGTAGTTAAATTTCAGAGATCGTTGTCGATTTATTTTTCTTCATTAAACAGACAAAAAAAAGTACTTTATTTGATTTTCAGCAATGTAAGAGGTATGGCTATGAGGAACCCCTTAATCATCTTTTCGTCGTTATCTTAATCCTACTTTCCCTCCTTTTACATATCCCTGTCTCTATTCTACCCTCCTTTGTTTCATCCTGCTACCCCTCCTTAATCCATCATCCTACCTGCCTCTGTCCGTCATCTCTCCCTTCCTCCATCTCCTGTCCCTCTGTACCCCCATGCAGCCCTGGCCGTCTCCCAAACAGCTCCACTCCTGGTGTGAGTTCATGTCCAGAGACGTGTCTGGGTGTGGTCTGGACCCCTGGCTGTGAGAACGTGTGTGTGGAGGGTTGCGAGTGTAATCCGGGCTCATCCTCAGCAACGACAAGTGTGTGTCCCTGAAAGACTGGGCTGCGTAGACCCCAGTGGATCCTATCACCCTGTGAGTTCTCCAAGTCACTGAAATCCCATTCAATCAATTTTATTTATAGTGTCAAATCATAGCAGAAAAATCTCAGGAACACTAACCAAGAGTAGTTCTAGACCACGCTCTATAATTTACAGCATTTCCTCCGAGCAGAGATTCCACTTAATGCAGCAGTGGGAGGCATTCCATAAGTATTGATACGTTGCAGATATTTATTTATTTATAAGTATGAATTTTTGAATGTTTCAAGCACATACTCAACAACGTTGTTCCGTTTTATGTAGTTTTATGTATCAGAACAATGCCATTTTTGTGGAAGCTTGATGTAATTAGATTGTATCGTATAAGACTGTTCATTGTCTGTGTGTGTGTGTGTGTGTGTGTGTGTGTGTCTGTGTGTGTGTCTGTGTGTTGTGTCTGTGTCTGTGTCAGGTGGATGATAACTGTAACCTGGAGGGGTGTGAGCAGAAGTGTGGAGAGCTGCCAGCTAAACGACGGAGAATATGACTGTCGTCCTCTGGGTATGTAACACACACACACACACATTGAAACATTTTATTCAAGCATTCTGAAAAAAAATTAAATGAACAGTGTCAGCTTGGTGGAACATTAACAAAATTTCATAATGACACCGTGTAAACATTTGGTGTAGGTTTACATGGTGTCAATATGAAGTTTTGTTGTTGTTTTGTTGTATGGCACAACCCTGATTTTCTCACCTCATGGAAACAAAGAGGCATCACACGTCTCCAGCACAAGGAATTTTCCCCGCTGTGGGATGAAT
Source organism: Etheostoma spectabile (assembly GCF_008692095.1). NCBI lineage: Eukaryota > Metazoa > Chordata > Actinopteri > Perciformes > Percidae > Etheostoma > Etheostoma spectabile. Next base: position 17,040,746 of record NC_045751.1, read on the forward strand.
AAAGTATTATCTAATCTAATAGTATCATCTTCCACAATAAGAGGAGCCAGAAAGATTTGATATGGGAAAGATTTGAACAGTACTTTCAATTATAATTCTAAAATCAAAAATATGCATTACATTTTACAACCTAAAACCACCCTTAATATTAAAGGCAATTGAATTAAATAGTCAGTGCAAAGAAAAACTGTTGAAACCTCAAAAATAAAACCCCACACACACATATATATTATATACATATACAGTGCCTTGCGAAAGTATTCGGCCCCATTAAACTTTTCAACCTTTTGACACATTTCAGGCTTCAAACATAAAGATATAAAAAAAAAATTTTTTGTAAAAACACCACAAGGGGGGGACCCAATTGGTGAAGGGAACGAAATCTATTGGTATTTTAAACTTTTTAGCAAATAAAAAACTGAAAAGTGTGCGTGCAAAATTATTGGGCCCCCTTGCGTTAATACTTTGTGGAGACACCTTTTGCTGCGATTACAGCTGCAAGTCGCTTGGGGTATGTCTCTATCAGTTTTGCACTCGAGACTGAAATTCTTGCCCATTCTTCCTTGCAAAACAGCTGGAGCTCAGTGAGGTTGGATGGAGAGCGTTTGTGAACAGCAGTTTTCAGTTCTGTCCACAGATTCTCAATTGGATCAGGTCTGGACTTGTGACTTGGCCATTCTAACACCTGGATACGTTTATTTGTGAACCATTCCTTTGTAGATTTTCTGTATGTTTGGGATCATTGTCTTGTTGGAAGATAAATCTCCGTCCCCAGTTTCAGGTCTTTTGCAGACTCCACAGGTTTTCATCCAGAATGGTCCTGTATTTGGCTGCATCCATCTTCCCCTCAATTTAAACCATCTCTCCCTGTCCTGCTGAAGAAAAGCAGGCCCAAACATGATGCTGCACCACCATGTTTGACAGTGGGGATGGTGTGTTGGGTGATGAGCTGTGTTGCTTTTACGCCAAACATATCGTTTTGCATTGTGGCCAAAAAGTTCATTTTGGTTTCATCTGACCCGAGCACCTTCTTCCACATGTTTGGTGTGTCTCCCAGGTGGCTTGTGGCAAACTTTAGACGAACGTTTTATGGATTATCTTTCTTCTTGCCACTCTTCTTCATGAAGGCCAGATTTGTCAGTGTACGACTGATTGTTTCCTATGGACAGACTCTCCTACCTTAGCTGTAGTTCTCTGCAGTTCCTCCAGAGTGATCATGGGCTCTTGGCTGCCTCCTGATCAGTCTTCTCTTGTCTGAGCTGAATTTACAGGGACGGCCAGGTCTTGGTAGATTTCAGTGGTCGATACTCCTTCCATTTCAAAATGATCGCTTGCACAGTCTCCATGGGATGTTTAAAGCTTGGGAAATCTTTTTTATCCAAATCCGGCTTTAAACTCTCCACACATGTTACGACCTGCCTGGTGTGTTCCTTGGTCTTCGTGATGCTCCTCTGCTCTTCAACAGACCCTGAGACTATCACAGAGCAGGTGCATTTATACAGAGACTTGATCAACACAGGTGGATTCTATTTATCACCATCAGTCATTTAGGACAACATTGGATCATTCAGAGATCCTCGCTGAACTTCTGGAGTGATTTTGCTGCACATGAAAGTATCTGGGCCGAATATTTGCACGCACACCACTTTTCAGTTATTTATTGCTAAAAAAGTTTACAATATCCAAAAGATTTGTTCCACTTCACAATTGTGTCCCACTTGTTGTGATTTCTTCACAAATAAAAATTTTATATCTTTATGTTTGAAGCCTGAAATGTGTCAAAAGGTTGAAAAGTTTAAGGGGGCCGCATACTTTCGCAAGGTACTGTGTGTGTATATATATATATATTTATATTTATATTTATATATATATATATATATACATATATATATATATATATATATATATATATTAGGGCTGTAACAGTATGAAACCAAAATTGCAACACTCAGATCCACAAACCTTGGCCTCATCCCCGTTTTGTCTGGTAAATTGAGCTAACTGTAAAGACGGCTAAAAGCGAAGGGTTAAACAACACCGGTAACGCTAACGGACGTGTAACATTACGAATGGTCACTGTTCTGACTTGGGTGCCTGGGTCTGTTTTGACGGTTCAGTAAACTGCCGTTAGCGTCCTTGGCACTGGACTTAAGTGCTGACCGGGCTGGCTGTGGATGTGTCCCCGGGCTGGGGCTGTTGTCAGCTCTCATCCCGACTGAAGCCTTGCAGCGCCGGGAAAGGGAAGGAGGAAGACAGACAGGAGTGTGTTTGCTGGCTAAATTATCATTAGATAATTATTATTACCTAATAATTATTATTAGATTAGTTGTCTATCTGTACAGTTAACGTCACTGATGAATTTGTGAGTTAGCCCAAAGTTGTTAACCGTGGTCAAAACAGTCCTACTAAAAGTGTTGAGTGTTGAACAACATCGTAATCTTATTTTACCCACCAAGAATTAGCTAGCTAACATTATAGACCAAGCATCAGCATTAGCTACTTGTCAACCAGCACCTTTACTGTAGGCACCTCAGCACTTTCCCTCTTCGGTCGCCCTACAGGTTGAAAACGGAATTGTCCATTACTGTTACCATTACCATTATTTTTATGTCTCAGTTGAACAATGGTTAATGAACCGCTGAAACAATTTTGGAAACATTATTTTAGGTACAAAAGAATCTTTTGTGTTGGATCGATCGACATTGAAATCAATCAATATTAATAAATAAGGTAAAATAACGTTGTATAACTGTGTTGCAAAGTGGGATGTAATCAATGTCAAAACAATGCCATGTGGCAGAAAAAAAGTTGTATTACATTTATTGATTACAACTCTCCTTTGGTCTGAAATGATTTGGTGTGATTCGTCAGCAAAACCTCAACAGTTAAAGTTAAGCAAAATTCTTGCCTATCTTTTTCAGGAAATGGTATCTGCTCAGTATCCGGCGATCCCCACTACACCACCTTTGACAAA
>NC_045751.1:17043738-17046307 GCF_008692095.1 Etheostoma spectabile
TCAGGAAATGGTATCTGCTCAGTATCCGGCGATCCCCACTACACCACCTTTGACAAACACACCCACCATTATATGGGAGCGTGCTCCTACACCCTGTCCAAACCCTGCAACGCCTCCTCCGGCATGCCCTACTTCACCGTGGACACCCAGAACGAGCACAGAGGGAGCAATAAGAAGATTTCCTATGTGAGGGCCGTGGTGATCAATGTGAGCGGTGTGACGGTCATCCTGGGCAAGGGTCGCACAGTCCAGGTATGTTACCTGCTCGCTAAAATAATAATCTCTGCTGTTTTTTTGTTGTTGTACCTCTTAAAAAACTGTCTTTCTTACTGTCTATGAATGTGATCCATTTGGAACAATAGACAAGAAAGCACTTTAATCAATGCCTCCACATTAGGGCTGCACGGTATGAGGAAAAGATGCAATATGCGATAACGGTATTAAATATGACACCGATATAATTTACACTAAACAATAACGATGATAAACGTAATAAAGTGGACTCAGTTCGGCATTTCCTCTGCTTTCAGTATAAAATTCGTGAAATTTCTTGTTGAAATGAAAACAAATGAAAGAAAAAAAGTATTTTTCTTTTTTCTTTTATTCTTTTATTAAGTTCTTTTATTGAATAAATTAAACATTGAATTGAACACAAAAGGCACCACTAAAAATTCACGATGAGGATAAAAAAGCAATATATACTGCAGTGCTACTCCACATCTGCCCAGCATCAGAACCAACATCTCTGCTGTATGTCTTCCAGGTCAATGGGACGGTGGTTGTTCCCCCCGTCACCTCCATTGATGGAGTAAAGATCTACCTGAGCGGCACGTTTGTTGTCCTGGAGACATCCTTTGGCCTAAGGGTGCGTTTTGATGGCAACCACCACGCTGACGTCACCGTGCCGACCTCCTACAATGGCCTGCTCTGTGGCATGTGTGGTAAGGACCAGACCAAAAATATATATAATATAAAATATGTAAAATTACAGACTTCCCATGTGGATATCCTGCATCCATACTAACATATTATCACAATGAACACATTTACCTAGCTTTAACAGTGGAGCTCAGTCTATGCAACTTACCATGAAGTAGGCTACTGCAGACTGGTGATGGTGTGTAAGAATTTACCCTAAAGTCTGCAGAATAGCACCAATTGATGGTGCTTGTGTTACAAAAAAAAGCCTGTCTCATTTGGAAATTACTAGACAAATGAAAAGTTACCTTTGTAATGGCAAGTGGAATTATTAACTCCGCTACACATATGAGTTCTTACCAATGCTTACCAGTATTTTAGGCAGTACCAGAGGCTTTTCCAATAGTGGTATCGGTATCTTCAGACTATAATAAACATCATTCTCTACTGGGAGTCAATTCCACAACTGATTGCAGCCAGCGAATAAGTTTAGTCTATTCTTCTCGACCGCTACTCTGTCCACTTTATTTGCTTCAGTGTACCAGTGGTTCTGCACTGAGTCTTAATGTTTGTTTCCCCCGGCAGGAAATTTTAATGGAAACTCCAAAGATGACAACTTGAAACCAGACAATAAACCAGCCGCTAACACCAACGAACTGGGAGACAGCTGGCAGGTTCCTGACCCCCGGCCCGAGTGAGTCACATCACAGAACACACATATACATTAGACTGTGAGCCATGTTTTACACAACAAGAATCATCACTTTGTTTCATTTTCATATTTTCATCTTCATCAGCTGCACCAACGGGGGAGGGGTGGACGACTGTGACAAAACGGTGGAGGAGGAGGCCAAGAAGCCCACCAGCTGCGGCATGATCACTGATCCCAATGGTACACCAAGCCTAATACCACTAAGAAAGTCATTATCAAGTAAATACAATACATTAAAATGATTGCCATTCACCTCTGCTGCCTCTCTGTATTTTGATCCTCAGGTATCTTTAAGCCGTGCCACACGGTCGTGCCTCCCGAGCCGTACTTTGGAAACTGTGTGTACGACATGTGTGCCACCGGCGGTCAGACCGTGGCTTTGTGCCAGGCCGTACAGAGCTACGCCGACATGTGTGCTGCTGCTGGAGTCCCCATCGCATGGAGAAACAACACCTTCTGTCGTACGCTCATTTATATCTTGTTTTGTTTTTACCTGGCAATATAGTTTTAGTTTAGTTTTACTTTTTATTGAATGTTTTAGTTTTTATTTAGTTTCAGTTCATTTTATTTCCCATAATAACCCTATTTGCAACTGTCCTTCTTTCCCTTTAGCTCTTAAGTGCCCTCCAAACAGTCAATACAACCCGTGTGGCCCCGCCTGCTCCCAGCCCAGCTGTCAGGACCCCGGAAGCCCCGGCGGCTCCTGCAACCAGCCCTGTGTGGAGGGATGCGTCTGCAACCCTGGCTTCGTCCTCAGCGGAGACAAATGCGTCCCGCTCAGCGAGTGCGGATGTACCGACCGAGACGGAAACTACAGGCCGGTAAGAGTGATCAGCTCAGGTGGAGGGTTTTGCAAGAAAATGTGTTTGAACATGCATTGAACTTATTTGTAAATGTGTGTAGGTGGGAGATAGTTGGTTCACAGAGAAGGACTGCTCC
>NC_045751.1:17046317-17049554 GCF_008692095.1 Etheostoma spectabile
AAGTGTAACGGCAACAACAACATCACTTGCGAACCGTGGCAATGCAGCCCGGCCCAGGAGTGTAAAGTTGTAGAAGGTGTGCTGGACTGCCACTCTACAGGTAAACCTAACAGACTGGTGGACTAAAGATTTACCTGACTACCAAACACTGGAAGACTCTGAACTTAACCGCTAGCTTTAGCTGGTAACTTTAAGGGAAAGTTTGCCGATTTTCTGTTCTGCTGTACATGCAGATGAATGGAGGCAGTACTCGGAGGACTGCGATTTTCTGCAGCACTTCAGAAAGGTTGAAAATTTGCAACTTTTTCCTGTTTAGCTTTTTGCGTAGCTCGGTGCCATAGCAACAATAAACAACACCAGCTTTAGACGTTGCTGCTTCCGGTTTGGTGCTGGAGGGAGTGCACCCTATGTTCACATGATTTAATGTCAAAAACGTATGATAATATCGAACGCGTTTTTTCTGAACATAAAGACGGGAAAAAGACTGACTGGGACTTTGTTTTATGACCGACCAATTACACCAAACGATTGAGATGACTGGAGCGCCCCTCGACTCTAGCAAGACTTTCCTGATTTCTTTTCGATATTGGAAAATAGTCTGCGACAGTGGAATTTAAAAGTCGTTGGCATAAGCTCTGTCAACATTTTAAGAATATTGTCATGTCATATTTTTGTAGTTTTGTGTAAGTATATTTTTAATATTTCACCGAGCCTAAATTTCCTTCCTCAGGTAAAGCAGTGTGCCACGTGGCTGGAGATCCCCACTACTACACCTTTGATGGTGTGATGCACACGTACATGGGCACGTGCACTTACACTCTTGTGGAGGTATGGGCTGAATTTGATCCTAAATTTGTTGTTCAAGTCAGTATGAACAGGTGAAGATCCCGTGCAAACAGGCTCTGCAGTAACGGTAACCTGCTGCAGATCTGGTGTTCTTAGCTGAGCTAGACTGAGAATAATAGGTTAAAGCAGATTTGTGATGCTGTTTTGCCCTCATTGTTCTCCGTGAAGTTAGCTGGAAGTGAGTGTAGCCTCAGTGTGTTTTATGTAAAGTGACTGTGTCAGACTCTGTTTGTGTGTGTGCTGTGATTTATTCCAGCATGCAGTTAGCACACCAGTCATTATTTTGTTTTACTTACTCAACTTCTGGCAATTGCTCCTGGTGTTCTTCACCACTGTTTTAATAGTAAGGAAATAACACTGTGTAGGGCTTTGTGGAAGTCAGAGATTTTATTTTTGTAAGAAACTATAATGTGTTAAATTTGAGAATGGAATTTGGTGTGGTGTTAGCAAACCGCCCCCCTCACCTGTATCTTGGGGTTTTCCAGATCCCACTTTAACCCCTGGAAACATAAAAACATTACTGTTTCAAATGTTTCTTTTCTAACACCTCTAGGTGTGTGACACCACCAAGGTAACTCCCTTCAAGATTGTGGCTAAAAACGAGGAGCGTGGTCAGCCAGAGGCCTCTTATGTCCGTTCTGTCAAAGTCTACCTGCCTCATGACACTGTGGTTGAGTTGCAGAAGAGCCGCAAGGTTCTGGTAAGGAATCTCTTTCTGTTTTTAATAATATACTGGCTACAGCAGAGTGAAATGCTCAGTGGCAGTGATGTCTGTGTTCTCTCTGTCTTGTCTTAGCTGAATGAACGACGGGTGCGAACACCAGTTAACATTGACGTGGCCGGAGCCAAGCTGATAACCAGCGGATCCTACAGTCTGCTGGACACAAACTTTGGTCTACAGGTCAAGTTTGACGGAGTCCATCACCTGGAGATTACTGTTCCTGGAGCATACTATAACAAGGTATGAAAAAGGGCTGGAAAAAATATTGGTATTATATCCATATTGTTATATGAGCCTAGATGTCGTCTTACATTTTGGATATCGTGATATGGTAGGTGTTCCTGGTTTTAAAGGCTGTATTACAGTAAAGTGATTTCATTTTCTGAACTTACTAGACTGTTCAGCTGTTAATAGCTTTCAGCCACCTTGTCCAGGGGTCGTCAATGTTTCTTAAGCTGAGGGACCTTTGGCTAAAAGGGACCTCCTATATATTGTATGAAATTAAATTGCATGTTAAACTGGGCCTACAATAACATATTGGCAGCCTAAAGCCTTTATACATACCTTTGTAGTGCATGGAATACTAATTGTGTAAATATTTTCGTGTTGCACCAATTGTCAACACTACAATATTGTCACAATATCGACATTAAGGTATTTGGTTAAGAATATCCAATTTTCTCCATATTGCCCAGCCCAAGTATGAACATTTTTGGCCTGTCTTATTGTCTCTTCACCAAAAACAACAAAGTGTTTCACCACTGGTATCGATGTAATTGGAGTCTGAATTGGAATTATCCTGCGAGATGCAACCTTGTCGAGGCCCCTCTGTGTGTGAAGCACTGTAATAACCCTGCTCCATCTCCCTCATCTCCAGCTGTGCGGAATGTGTGGGAACTACAACCACAACTCCTCCGATGACAACCTGATGCCCAACAAGAAGCCAGCCAAAGATGTTATTGAACTGGGCAACAGCTGGAAATCAGACGGAGACAGTGATCCTGGGTCAGTGGGTTACAATTATTACAGTAACCATTCACTTTGAAGAAGTGAAAAAACACAGGGAAAAGTTCTAAGATGAAAACACCCAAAAACAAATTCACAGCTAAATGTACAAAGAGCCATGGTTAGCATTTCTTAGCCTCTGTCCTGATTGACAGGTAGCGACATGTCAATCACAAGCTGCCCTGCCCTAAAGCATCCCCTGCTCCATTGACTGATTTACTAAATGGACATCCTGCTGTGTTGAAGAAGACTTGAAAGTAGCGATTGAGGCCATAAACTAATTTTGAAAATTATTACTGAGGTAATAATTCTAGTGAAAAGTAGGGTCCTTTTTTTTATAGACATCTACAACAAACAGACCTCTTTTTGCAACCAGTGGAGTCGGCCCCTGATGGCTGTAAGAAAGAATGCAGGTTTAAGGCACCTACGCATTAGGATTGTATTGCCAGACAGATGCACTGAGGTCACTTGAATGTTAAAAAGTTTGTAGGACCATGAAGACAAATAAATAAATAAAACGGAACATGAATCTCACAGATAAAGTATATACAACGTACAACTTCAACATAAGAAGAATGTAGCATAACATGGATGTGAAAGCAGTTATAAATAGCCATTGTGACAATAAAATTTGTTTTGGTTAAAATCAACAAATAATCGTGATC
>NC_045751.1:17049564-17062993 GCF_008692095.1 Etheostoma spectabile
TCAAAATAATCGTGATTATCATTTTGGCCATAATCGTGCAGCCCTACTTACCAGTGTATTGCGTGTGTACATTGTCCACATCAATCCCACCAATCGGTCCCAAAATGTCCCAGTTAGAGAGGAAATACCCTAAACATATTCTTTGTAAATCTTTACAGTCATTTTGTGAAAGAACCAAGCTGGCCTGTCTTGTTACACCATCTACATTTTCTTCAAACACACAGAGACTCAAGACTACTCCATATCGGCTTCACTTTTTAGCCCCGCAGGTTGCCGCTCTGGCCTGACTAAACCACTGATCCAAACACTCTCCCCTCTAGCTGTCAGCCAGACACCCGGCCAGATGTCCACCCCAACTGCACCGCAGAGGAGGAGAAGCAGTTCGAGGCTCAGTGTGCCGAGGTCATCCTCTCCGACCGCTTCAAGCCCTGCCACTCCTTCGTGCCCCCCGAGGCCTTCCTGGGTAACTGTGTCTATGACATGTGCGAGTACAACGGCATGCAGTCCACTCTCTGTGACAACGTGGAGGCCTACGCTCAGGCCTGTCAGAGCGCTGGTGTCACCATCAGCTGGAGGAACAACAGCTTCTGTCGTAAGTATGAGGTGCCCCTTGGTAGGAGGTTTACAGTTCGAGATTAAAAAAACAAATCATGTATCTAATAAGCTTTTTAAATAGCAGCAGATGAAATCCAGAACAGGTCTGGGTTGATGAGTTGACATAAGTTATTGTTGCGCTCATCTTTTTTAGAGTTGTTATCACTGCACGGATATTACTCTTTTTTTTTTTTTAAATGGTTAACCACAGAATATATTCACTGCGTGACACCATTAGGTTCATATTATTGTATTTGTATCATGTTGTAAATGTTTTTTTATTAATGCAGCCTTTGGAGCCCAAGAAAAATTTACAATAACGTTAGTCTTGATGTTGAAGTTCCACTTCCACTGATTAACAGTCTAAATGCGGATTCTAGTTTTACTCTTCTCATACTTCCCTGCAGCCATGCCCTGCCCACCCAAAAGCCACTACTCTGACTGCACCGCCCCCTGCCCCCCCACCTGCTCCGACCTCTTCCCCATCTTCTGCCACCTCCCCCCGACCACCTGTGTGGAGGGCTGCCAGTGTGATGCCGGCTTCGTCCTCAGTGACAACGTGTGCGTTCCTCTGGACAAATGTGGCTGTGTGGACTTAGATGGAGAGTACCATGATGTAAGTGGAGCGGCCGATGAGCCTTAAACACGATGTGATATCATTCAGCAGCAGAAGCACAAGCAGGTTTTAAGCATTAAAGGTGGAGATGATGGCGAGATGAAGCATTGGAGCTTTTCAGAAAAGTTGTACGCTCAAGGGTTCATTTCTCGAGGCTTCATTTTCAATACCACCTGTTGGTCACAGAGTGTAACACAATACAGTTCAGTACAGTGTCACAAAAGTGAGTACACCTCTCACATTTTTGTAAATGTTTCATTATATCTGTTCATGGAACAACAAAGAAGAAACTATACTTTTCTACAATGTGAAGTACAGCTTGTATAACAGTGTCAATGTGCTGTCCCTCCAAATAACTCACAGCCATTAATGTCTAAACCGCTGGCAACAAAAGTGAGTATGCTATTGTTGCTAATTATTGAGAAAATCCAAATTCCTTCCTAGTCCTTCCTTATTGCATTGATTAATTAATAGAATTTTTTCCACACATACTGAATTTTACTTTTGAATTTCATTTTTAACCAAATTACAAATCACATAATTATTTCCGGAATGCTTACTAGGCAATTATTACAGTTAAATCTTTCTGACGTTTGTCTATTTTTTTTTTGTATTGTTTTGCACTTATATTGATTTTGAATTATTATACTATAGTATACAGTACCGATAGTTGCATAGTTACTATGACTTGACTATGGACATGTCCTTAGGCAGGAAAGGGAAGATTGTTACACATAGCAAAACATCATTTAGTCCATGAATGTAAATTAGTGTGTGTGTGTGTGTGTGTGTCTGTTTAGGTGGGAGACTCGTGGTTGACAACTAGATGTACTGACAGGTGTACCTGTAACCTTGGCGGCAAAATCCTGTGTGAGAAACACACCTGTAACTCCAACTCAGTGTGTGACCTGGACAAGAATGGAGACCTGACCTGCAAACCCACCAGTGAGTTCCCCACTCTCATCAGCTTCCTCCAACATTCCAACACGTTTGATAACAGTGTACAGTTTAGAGACTTCAAACCAGAGGGGTCAAACTCTATTTAACTCAAGGTCACACTGGAAAATGACAATCACATCAATGAAAATCAAATCAGGAAATTTACTCTATTTGGTTGACATAAAGCCGTAAATAAATTAGGCAAAACAGTTCCTTATCCATCAAAGAATTTAGCAATCAAGCAAAACAATTCATTCTGATTACATTTTTCAAAGTAGGGTACCCGACTAACAACAACCTGTTTCACAGGCTGTGTGGGAATTTCTGTGTCTCAAACACTGCGTTGAGTGACAAGTAAAAAGAAAGCATCCTGTCTTTTTGGTTTGGCGAACAAATAGGTATGCCAAAATTGATTGTGAACAGTTCCTGAATCAATTTTATTCCCGATTCAATTTCAATTAGGCTAGGAACAATTCAGTTACAATACCAATTTATCTTGGTTATGAAAGAGATTCTACAATTAATACAGAGGTTAATAACAAAGGTTCCTCTAACCTGCCGCATTTTTTTTTTTTTTAATGATTACTTTTTGGGCAGCTGAAGAAGTGAAAAGGGAGAGAGAGGGGGAATGACCGGCAACAAAGGGCCACAGGTCAGAGTTGAACTTGGGCCCATTGCGTGGTGAAGTAAACCTCCATATTTGGGCGTTCGCTCTACCAACTGAGCTATCTGGGTGCCTGGACCTGCAGCATTCTTTAAAGCATTAAGTATTAAGTATTAAAAGTATTAATATTTAGCTGACCCCAAAGCAGTTAAATTAATGTACTTTTTATTTACCATCAACACACAACGAAGTGCAGCTCTCCAGACTCTACAGTCAAGGAGAATCAAGGAGTGACATTTCATTCAGATATCTGGAAGTGACAGAGGGACTTCTTTGAAAATGGTCATGCCAGTTTTCACCCTGACCAAAACAGCCTATCTTTGGAGCGTTATTTATCCCCAGTCCCTTCCCGCTAGCATGACATTGTTGGTACCAATGGACTCCTAATTGCTTCTAGTTTCATATGATGCAAAAATCAATTCTTGGATTTTTATGAATCTATTTTGGATCATTCAAAAAATAAACCCAGCCGAGCACTAGTTTAGGTCATAACCCATTTTGACTGTTTCATTTGTATATTTTCATCCAGAGTTTGACAAGTGCAGCATCCAAGGGGATCCTCACCACCGGACATTTGATGGGTTCACCCATCACTTCCAGGGCGCCTACACCTACGTCCTGACCCAGGGTCACAACCTGCAGAACTCCCTCTCGCCCCTGGTGGTGAGGGGGAAGAACATCAGGCGCGGGGGAAACAAGAAAATCTCCTTTCTGGATCAGATGTACATCGACGTTTACGGTTTCAACGTTCGCTTCTTACAGAAGAAGCAAGTCCTGGTCAGTGCTTTGTCTTTCTTTCTTTAAAGCGTGTTTTCCTCATAGGAAAAAAGTATTGTGAAACTGTTCCAATGAACCATTTCTCTGAAAGTAAAGCACTGATTCACATGTATTCCCCGTATGTATTGCTGTATGCACCTCATTAACTGCTGCTGTGTAAAAGCACCAAGATCCACGTAGAGAGGAGTACTCATACTTTTTTAACCCAAACCACAATATCTTTTCCCAATCTTAACTTGTCGTTTTGGTGTCTAAACTTAACTGCTGTCGCCCCATGACCGTCACCTTGTGTTGGCTAAACTTAACTCCAACGGCGGCTGAATTACGGTATTATCACAATACCTATGTCACAATATGATAATATTGCGATTTTAATCATACTGCGAAATTCTGCGGTATGTTGCAATTTCTTACCTTTTTCCACTTTTTTACTTTAAAGTATCAAAAGATCAATTTCTCTGTTTGTACATCTCACTTACATTTTATTGCTGCAAAAGGGGATTGTCAATCAGATAAAATGACCAACACTGTCATGAAAACCAGTCAATAATGCACCTGACAAAATGAACTAAATTCTCACTTGAAATTTATTTAGTACTAGATTGATACTTGGCGGCCGTGTATCGACACAGTATTGCTGAAATAAGGGACATCTGGCGGAATTTCCGGCGGCCCCAGAACAATCCCAGGAAATTAAACGTCATTGATTTAGACTATGTTACCAGTAACTGTAATTGATATCTTGCGAATTGTCGTGCATAAGTTTTCATACAATACCATACAAACCCGTTCATGGGAATGCATTGAGTGAAATCATATTGTATTACCTCTAGGTGAATGGGGAGCGTGTGTCCCCCCCTCTCAGTCCAGTTGCCGGTTTGACCATCACGATGAACTCCAGGCAGGTCCAGCTCACCACTGACTTTGGACTCACGGTTCGCTTTGACGGCAACTACCGCGGAGGTGAGAGAAACAGCAACCTCAGCCCTCGCTAACGGACTTTTAACTTGTTTGTAAATCCATTCATTCATCCCCTCCGTTGTGTTTGTGTACCAGAAATCATACTGCCCAGCACCTATAAGAACTCTGTCAGAGGGCTGTGCGGAAACTATGACGGCGTCACCAGAAACGAGTACATGAAGCCGGACGGAACGATGGTCCGGGACCTGAACACGTTCGGAGAAAGCTGGAGGGTCAGTGATCGGCAGGCGGGCGGACTGAGAACCTCCGACCTTCCTCACACAGTCCACAGGTATGACCACCGCCAGGGCCGCTGCTTAAGCTGCAAATGCACTCTATAGCAGTGGTTCACAAACTTTTTCATGTCTCCAACCTGTGTAAGAAACACTTCACTAAAATAGTCCTTCTGTCATGGTGTTGGTTCTGGATCAAATTATAGTGAACATTTAAATGAAAAGTTATCCCCTTTTTGCTGGAGACCTCTTGGAACATCCTCAAGGGGGATCCTCAACTTTAATTATTTCTGTTTCCTCCTTCCATTCTTCCTGCCGTGTGTCTCCAGGCGCGAGGCGGAGACTGATCTGGATTCAGGATTTGAGACATCGGACTGCTCCCAGTTTCAGCTCAATAATTACCTCAGTGTGACTCAGTGTGGAGCGCTGTCTTACTCCGAGGGGCCGTTTGCTGCCTGCCACGCAGACCTGGAACCTCAAACCTACCAGGAGTGAGTTTTGTGTGTGTGTGTGTGTGTGTGTGTGTGTGTGTGTGTGTTTGTGTGCGCTGTCCTCTGGAGAGAGTTACAGTGCAGTTTTAATGGAGCATAACGCTTTACTTTACACCCTTTTTCTAAATTTAAATGACATCATGCTCGTGTGTGTGTGTGTGTGTGTTGTGTGTGTGTGTGTGTGTGTGTGTGTGTGTGTGTGTGTGTGTGTGTGTGTGTGTCAGTGACTGTGTGTTTGACCTGTGTGCTGAGGAGGGCAGTGAAGTGCTGCGTTGTGCCAGTTATGAAGCGTACGCTGCAGCATGTCAGGAGGCCGGACTCAGACTGGGCCCCTGGAGGCAGCAGCTGGGCTGTGGTAAGATGCTGAACACACACGCAGTCACGCTGAATTCACATCAGGTTTCTATAACAACAGTGGAGTGGTTCTCAGGGCTAGACGAGTACCTGGTTTTAGCCAATTGAGCCGGACTAAAGTAAAATTACAAATGTTTTAGCATCAAAAGTACCCAAAGGTAAAGTACTCATTATGCAGTATGGCCCATTTCAGATATATAATATTAGGGGATTCTAATTCTTGATGCATTAATGTGATGATTACTTTAATGTTCCAGCTGATAAAGGTGGAGCTATTTTTTAAATACTGCTGGGTAGCTTAATTGACATCCTAAATTATTAGTTAGAATATATTTTGTAATAATAATCTAAATCTGCAAAGTAACTAAAGTTATCAAATACATATTTGCCTCCAAAATGTAGTGGAGTAGAAGTATAAAATAGCATAAAATAGGAATACTTAAGTACAAGTAGCTCAAAATTCTACTTAAGTTTGAGTAAATGTACTTAGTTACATTTCACCACTGCTTTTCATGTATTTGTCCTACTGTTCTGGACATCCATTATTTCTGTTGGTCTAATGTATGACAATCAATCAGAAAACTGCTGCGTGGTAATGCAGATGAAGCGTAGATAAATTTAAAAAAGTCATAACAATTCCGTTACTTTGGCAAAAATGAATGCAGCCGCAACGCAAGAAAAGTCTGATTATAGCTTTTTGGAAATAAATGACACATTTCTTTAACACAGTGCCATCATTTGTGGTTTGTTGTAGGGATGCAACTAACGGTCATTTCCATTTTCAATTCATTGATTAGTTGTTTGGTCTCTAAAATGTCAGAAAATTGTGAAAAATATCAACCAAATATCAACTTGTGTTTCCAAAAGCCCAAGATGAGGTCCTCAAATGTCTTATTTTGTCCACCACTCAAAGATATTCAGTTTACTGGCTCAGAGAAGTGAAGAAACTAGAAAATATTTACATTTAAGAAGCTTATTTTATTTTTCATAAAAAATGACAATAATTGATTATCAAATAGTTGCGGATTAAGTTAATTGCTGACAACTAATCGACTGATCTTTGCAGCTCTAGTTTGTTGTAACTACAATTAGCTTGTTAAAGGGAACTGTAAAAGTGTGAGTCAGTGATCCATACGGGACCGGGTTGTGACTTGTCTCTCTCGCTCTCTCCCAGTCCTGTCCTGTAACGCCAACAGCACCTACTCCTCCTGCATGTCCCCCTGCCCCGCCTCCTGCGCGGACCTGGCAGCACCCTCCGAGTGTGACATCACTTCCTGCATGGAGGGCTGCCAGTGTGCCGCCGGCTTCGTCATGAGCGAGGGAAGCTGTGTGCCGTACACGCAGTGTGGCTGCAACTTCCTCAACAGATACTACACTGTAAGTACAACAGATTTATAACCAATACGATACTGGAAGTACAACAGATGTACAACAGATACTACACTGTACGCATAACAGATGTATAACAGATACGATACTGTACGTATAACAGATATATAACAGATACGATACTGTACGTATAACAGATTTATAACAGATACGATACTGTGCTTATAATAGATGTATAATAGATACTACACTTTAAGTATGACAGATGTATAATAGATACTACACTGTAAGTACAACAGATGTATAACATATGCTACACTGTAAGTATAACAGGTGTATAACAAATATGATACTGTAAGTATAACGATGTATAACAGATACTACACTATAAGTATAACAGATGTATAACAGATACAACATTGTGAGTATAACAGATGTATCATAGATACTACACTGTAAGTACAAAAAATATATAACAGATGCGATACTGTAAGTATAACAGATGTATGACAGATACTACGCTGTACGTATAACAGATGTATAACAGATACTACACAGTAAGTACAACAGATGTATAACATATGCTACACTGTAAGTATAACAGATGTATAACAGATACTACACAGTAAGTACAACAGATGTATAACATATGCTACACTGTAAGTATAACAGATGTATAACAGATACTACACAGTAAGTACAACAGATGTATAACATATGCTACACTGTAAGTATAACAGATGTAACACTGTAAGAGGCCCCCCGTAGTTACAGCAGTGATGTGTGTGTCTCAGTGTGATGATGTCATCCCGTCCTTTGTTTCCCCTCTCTACCTCCGTCCTGCAGCTGAATGAGAAGTTTGTGACCGATGACTGTTCCCAGGCCTGTGAGTGCACCAGCCTGGGCTCTGTGTGCCAGCCCAAGTCCTGCCAGAGTGGAGACGTCTGCACCATCTATAACTTTAAACGGGACTGCTACAGAGGTGTGTGTGTGTGTGTGTGTGTGTGTGTGTGTGTGTGTGTGTGTGTGTGTGTGTGTGTGTGTGTGTGTGGGGTGGTTGGTGTGTGTGTGTCAATATTATTTCAGTGTAAACCCCGCTGACTCTGCCTTTGACTCTCAATGTAGTCAGAACGCAGCCCCTAAGTTTACTGTCTCTGAGTTATTGTTTTGTCTTTTTGTGCTCATTTTGTGTCTCTTTGTGGTTGTTTTGTATATCTTTGAATATGTTTTTTGTTTCTTTGGGGCATTTTTTGCGAATTTTGGAAGTTGTTTTGTGTGTATTTGTAGTCCTTTAGAATGTCTTTGTAGTGGTTTTCTGTCTCTCTGTCATCATGTTGCATCTCTTTGTAGTTGTTTTGTCTCTTTGTAGTTTTGTGTCTTTGTCATGAGTGGCAGACATATTAAAATGAAAGTACAGGGCAAATCAGTGCTGCGGCATTCATTTAATTTGCACTCAGGATCTGTGTATAATTAGCACCAGTTTCCTGAGACACTATGTGCATCTTCAGAGAGAGGCCACTGTTCTGTAGCCGTGTTAGCTTGTCTTTTACTGTATTAAGGCATGTAATCAGAGTTCTCAATGAGTAACTTTCAGGAAAAGAGGTGGTAAAGCTTGTTAATCACCCTGCTGCATTCATTTATTATATCACCTCTATTTGGTACGTAAATACTGAAGATGCACATGAACACGGTGATTGTGAGTGAAACAAAACCATAATATATTGTTTTGTGTTGCAGCGAGTCCCTGCCTCAGCTACCCCTGTCAGAACGGAGGAACATGTCAGGAGGCCAGCAACAGCACATACACCTGTCAGTGTGCAGAGGGCTTCGAGGGCTCAAACTGCGAGGTGGCAATAACGCCAAGCAAAGGACTGGGTATGGCCCGCTCAAACATCTGCTGCTCTCACATCTCAAAAGGAGTAATCTCAGGACACTTTACAGAAAGAGTAGGTTTAGTTTAGATTGGACACTGAAGTCATACACCCACTGATTGAACTACCATTTATATCAGTCACAAACCAAACACAGCCATTCTCACATCTAGGGAGGTCCAAATGTTGCCCCAGCTGCTGCTGCTAATGGCAACGCTTCACCATCAAATATCACCACCCCAGCCTCCACCTTCCTAGTTAAGAGTCTAAACATTTTTAAATGGTTTTCAATGTCTGATTTGGGCCCACTCTTGTATATACTGTACTGTAAGATAAGATAAAAAAAAGCAATCCTAAACGGGAAATTCCCTTGTTACAGCAGCTGAAGAGGAAAGTTTACACAAACAGAATAAGACAAATTCTGTTTGGGGGGGGGGGTGGTGGTTCTGTATGGTTCTCCCTGTCTCAGTTTAGCTTGCCACTCCATGGAGCATTATCAAGAGCAGAGCCATCAGCCCCAACCTTTACTGTTTTTCACTTTATTTTCCTATTCCTAACACTGTTGGCTTCCTTTAAATTGAAATTTTGTCTGCTACAGACCCCAAGTGGATCATCGTGATTGCTGTCCTGGCTGCTGTCGCCGTCGTCGCCATCGTGACCGCCATCGTGTGCGTTTGCAGACAGAAATCCAAGTGAGTGTCGGTTGATTCTGTGCTGTGCAAATACCAAAGCATTCGGATGTGCATAGATTGTGTCACAACTGCTGACTGACGCAGGCGGAACGTCCTGACCCAGCCACCATCCTCGAGTCTACTCGACACAGAGGAAAAAAAAACTCACAAAAATTCATACAATTTTCATTGCAGGTCACAAGTTTATGTAATTGAGAAGCAGCAGTCATCTCACAGTGGGTGAGAGAAAATTACAATGTCATCACCTTTTTGGGGAAATTTTCTGGGAGCAAACTGAATTTCTGTATCAGCACTGGGAAGGGAAGGGTGTGATTCACTGCCTGCATTCCTCACTCCTCACTCACTCGCTCCACGTACCTCCTCTGCGCTCGTTCATCTCTTACCTGCAGGCACACACAGGTGTGTTATTGATAACATTTTCTTACATCGGTTCTTTCTGTCCGCAGGAAAAACATGCTCAAGGGGAAGAAGATCAGCCTGACATCAACAAGTAAGAACTGTCCTTATTGGGGGGGGGGGGCGATTAAGTTGACTAATGCTGACCTTACACCAAACAACTTTTCAAGCAATTCTACTGTCGCAGACTAATTCCCAATATCCTCTAATATCTTTTTTTTTTTTTTTCTCTCTTTTATAGGCATCCCGTATAGAAACATAGATGACCAAAGGAATGATAAAGTGACTCCTATGTGAGGACAAAGTATGTAACCTGAATGTAACAAACGCCTGCTGTAGGAGGACAACATTAACAATATGTTGCTAAGAATATTCAGCCGGCCTCCAAAGAATAAAACTCAGAGATGAAGGAAGTCTTGTGAGAGTTGTGAATATTATAGATATTGTTCATAGGCCAATGTTTCGCTTCCTTAACTTATGCTTTTGAAGATGTAATTTTAGTCAGATGTGTGCGTTTAATTAACAGAAGTGGAAATCGCTCTGTGTGCCTTTTTAAGCGTCTATGTATTTTTGGAATGAAATGCGTGCAAAAAAAGTGTTTGTTAAAACGTTAAACAGTGTTTTGAATTATTACAGATTACAGAGATTTTTACCATTCCCATACACCTATGTATCAATCTATTTATTTAGTTTAGATTAATCACATACATTTTCATCTTTAATTTGCATCCATCAAATATTTTGGATCACAGAAAATGTCGCAGAACATCTCCATCTCGCCTTTCATCCAATACTCTGAAGTGCAGTAAAAATAAATTCTCATTCCACCATTGCTCTTGTGAAGTTCATGCTCAGAGAAAACACGAAACTACATCCTGGACTTTTAGAAGTTGAATATGTATTATGTATTGTGAGACATTAAAGTGGCTATATGTAACTTTGAGATTGTGTTGATTCCTTTGGACAAAAGTGGTAATGTTTTTACCACACCTGCTGTCCTAAAGATCTAGGAGATATGCTGTTATGGAGAGTTCATATAGTTGCGATAAATGTTTTGCTCAGACAGAAAATCATTCATTTAGAATAAGGGAATAAGTTACAGATGCATCGTTGCATTTCAAGTGTTGCATACGGTAACTACACCTGCTTTGGATGTCTTGTGAGCTAAACCGAGTATCACTGTTGCTGTGTCACAAGCATTAGGAGATTGTTGTAGCAATAGGTGGTGTGTTATCGCTCATCTTTTACTTTCCCTTTTTACCTTTTAGTTCTTTGTTTAATTTCCTTCTTTTCTGTGATGGTCCTGGTCCAGTATTAACCACAACTACAGCAGATAACTTCTAAAATAACATTAAAAAACAATTAGGCCTATGTAAAGAAATCTCCTGCTACCCTCTACCTGGCTGGATACTCACTAACGCAGGCTTTTCCAGTGTTATGCTGAAATCTGTGACCCATCAGAATGTGTTACTGCAGCATCGTCTACCTTCCGCAATTCATTCTGAGACTTTGCGATAAAAAACGGACCCGGGCAAATTTATTCATAAAAACTATATAAAACTAGCGTTCTTTTCACTGTTAGTCTTGTTTGCCGTTAAGGTCATTAATGATCACCAGATGGAACATTACACAGTTTCAGAAGCATTTTAAAGTTACACATAGTTACTTTAAGGCAGATCAGTGTATCTCTTATATTTGTAAGATTGAATTGTGTATCTTTTAAGGTATTTTTCCTATTCTTTATATCTGTAAACTTTTAGCAAGCACTTTTTTACATTTAATTTACTGGCTAAATATTCCTGACAGGAATGGGTGTTTAGCTATCGGGTATTATCTATTTTTTTAAATGCAGTGGTGGAAAACGTACTCTGATGATTAGGTAAAAGTAGTAATACCACAGTGAAGAAATACAAGTAAAAGTCCTGCTTCAAAATAAAAGCATTAGCATCCAAATATACTTGTAGACCAAAGTGTGAAAGTACTCACTATTCAGTTCATTTCAGAATAAAATATATAATTGTATTGGATTAGAGTCATTGATAGCTAAATGTGTGTGTCACTTTAACGTTGTAGCTAAAAGTGGAGCTAATTGTAATCACTTGATAGCTTCATGTATCTGTTTATAATATGTTGCATTAACAATATGAATCTGTAAAATAACTAAATGTATCACCTAAATGTAGTGGCGTAAAAAAAACACTATTTTCCTCTAGTGAAGTACAAGTATAACGTAGCAAAAAGTGGAAACACTCAAGTACAGTACTCTGAATACTGGCTGCAGTAAATGTGTTGAAGGTACATTACACCGCAATTTGAAAGTATGTTACAGTACTACTGCTGCTGCTGTCACTATTTGGTTGCTGGAATGAATGAACTATGAATGATGAAAGTTGTTCTGGAATACACCTAAACTCATCAACAGTACATCAATACACTATACTGCCAACCAGAGGTGGGCTGTCAGGGCTTCTCTGCTGGCCAAGACATTGTCAGAATCAGAAAATGAAATATCCAGTGGTGGAAAAACATTTGAAAAATGTAACTAGTAACTTAAGATGTCAGAAGAATGTAGTGGAGTAAAAAGTGGCATGAAAAGACTCAAGTCTAGTCTAGTACAAGTACCTCAACATTTAGTAATTGTTCTTAGTTACATTCCATCACTGTATATATATATTTATATATTTATTTACTAATTTTTTATGTATTTTACAAAGTCCGTTCCCACAAATCAAGCCTATTATCGTAATTGCATTGCTACTTTCCCTCGGTTGTGCGTATTCCAGTGCATCTCATAAATTTGAGCTCCTATCCAATCAGATTTCCCCTCTGTGCTGTCTCCGGGTGAAAAATCTACTCTGAGGCCTTCAGAATTTCGAATGAATCCCGCTGCTGTATAAAAGAGACGACGTGGTCGATTGTCATATTCTTTAGCCAATCAAATTTCGAGTTTTCCCTGTTGGGCGTATTCTTTGACAGGCCGGAGCCAGAGCCCATGACCTATGTCGGCATTTTTCCGGACCAGTTAGCCAACTGAAGCAATCACGTAACCGTAGCAGCGACGTCAGTTCAAGTTCGTTTAGAGTTTTTTTATGAAAGAAAGGAGGATGTGAGTTTTCTTCAAATGATGAGCGGATGAGATGAGGGATGAGACGTCATTTCCTCTAAAGAGTTACGTAACTACGTCAGATGTTTGGGCGGAGTTAGCAGCTCCTTCAGCTGCACGGCTTGCGGAAGGCTGCTCTCGGATCCTCTGCTATAGCTCGTCGATGATCTGTCCTCGATGCTCGCACCTCCTGGACGAAATATGTGTTGAGTCATGTTAAAATTACTTTTTTACATACGAAATGCCCTAGTGTTAGTGGTGGGATGTAACTAAGTACATTTAATCAAGTAGGCTACTGTACCTAAGTAAAACTTTGAGGTACTTGTACATTACTTGAGTCTTTTCTTGTCATGCTACATTCTATATTAGATTAGTTTAGTTATACTAATATATATATATATATATATATA
>NC_045751.1:17063003-17064165 GCF_008692095.1 Etheostoma spectabile
TATATATATATATATATATATACTGGTTAGTTAATGAGACCGGTAACCAATATTTGGAACCGATATGCATACTGTGAAATTGAACATCCTTAAATTAAGATTTTTGAATGTGAATTTTTTGGCTAGAAATGGTGAAAGGTGTAAGCCGAGCCCAGGGTATCCTGCTCTGCCTTTGAGAAAATGAAAGCTCAGATGGGTCAATCTGGAATCTTCCTCCTTATGAGGTCATAAGGGGCAAGGTTACCTCCGCTTTCTCTGCTTTGCCCACCCAGAGAATTTGGCCCACTTATGAGAGAGAGACATCATGGATTCATGGGCGTTCGTTTGGTTTGAAATGTGGACAGAGACGTGTTCGGGTTTTTTTCCTCTTTTGCGCAGGTCATGTCTTGAAAGACTCTGTCCTGTAGCTTATTAATGTATATAAATAAAAACATGGTTTAATGTACCTAAACAATGATTACCAAAGTTCTGTCATATTGAGAGATTGCAAATGTCTGTGCCTGCCCTCTGGGGATAGACTTTTGTGGATTTGTTGGCATCTGTCACTTAATTATGTGTTATGAACTTTATATTTTTAGTTAACTAAATTGAGCTGGAGATTTTCAAAAAAAGTGGTGGGTACATAATAACTCATAACAAAATCTGACACTCGTATCCAACATCCCCAACAAAATAGACGCCTATGCACGGATTTCACCAACTCCAGATCATCAACAGAATAAAAAATATCAAACACTGACCAACACATTAACCCAGTAATACTTTATTCAGAAAACCAAAGATCCCAAACATATCTCACACAACAATAAGTTTACAGTGTGTGGCTTTCTAATGGCTCCAAAAATGGTTAAATACCAAAGAATAGGATGACACAAGTCACATTCAGACAGAGAACAGCAGCCAGACTCCGCAGAAATCAAAACATCCTGTAATTAGAATTCCAGTGTACAAAAACAAGTCTCTCTTCTAAAACTCCACACATTTTCCTGCCTCACATTCAACATTTTCATCTTCAGTAGGAACAGTGTCCTGATAGTCATTATACACACGAGTATGACAGAAGTCAGGAGTGTAAAATATGTCTGGAATGTGTAGTTGCTTATACAATGGAATGTGTGTGTGTGTGTGTGTCTGTGTGTGTGTGTGTGTGTGTGTGTGTGTG
>NC_045751.1:17064175-17067086 GCF_008692095.1 Etheostoma spectabile
GTGTGTGTGTGTGTGTGTGTGTGTGTGTGTGTGTGTGTGTGTGTGTCTCGCTTCTGTAAGCAAGCTGCAGAAGAAAGTTTAAAACAAATCTCATAATAGGCTTTACAAAAGTGGAATTTACACACATTCAGTTGGCAATCAAGTGTAAATTACCAATATGTTCATGTGTATACACCTTTTTCTGTTCTTACAAACCAAACATTGATTTTAGCCTATAATCATTATAGTAACGTTTTATTTTACCGGTCCCATAGTTTCCAAGTCATTTCCTGGAAAGGAACTGATGTGTAACTGTAAATTCAATGCACTGTTCCTGAAAAGAACTATGTCATTTGGAACTAATTATTGGGCCAATGAGACCATGTTAACACATTCAACACATGTATGAAGAATAAAGTTTCCAATAACAGTTTTTTTTTTTTTTTACCAGTCATTAAGATTTAAAGAATTGTCGTGTTCGCCATAATTAGTATCCAAAATAACTAATGGGTATATGAGACACGCAATAATACATTCCAAAATATTTTACTTTTTCAGTTAAATAAGAGCATGTCAATGAACCATACATGTGTGGCCCTTGATGTGACTCATTTTCAAATGTGGCCTTTAGTGAAGTTGAGTTTGACACCCTAAGTTTAAAAGCACTCTGTTTAAAAGCACCCTCAGAAAATAGAAATGACTAGAATGACAATAAATTAGTAATGTTCTGGAATTATCAGACTGCATTAGAAGTGTTAATTTTTCAACAACCGCCTCTTATTTCAGCTGGACCCTGTTTTTGCATTATACATGAGTCATTAGCAGCGATTATGTAACACTTGTTACATTGATAGGGGTTTTGAATTACTGGACAATGAATGAAGTAAGGGGATCACACTGTAAAAGGTGCTGGTACACTGTAATGCCACAGAGGCTATGTAACTGGTCAAAAATAGACAAAAACATTACCAATAAATGAAGGCATTGTTAAGACAAATACATTTAAATAAATCAGCCAGTGTAAAGACTACTGTATGGAGCTGGATCACATTCAATACTCAAATCTCTATCATGTTTCAAAAATAGACCAATAGATGTCCGTCTTAGTGCAAACTACTTCCTGCTAGGGAAGGCGCAAGACAACACACAGCTGTCATCCAGATTTGAAATTCAGTTAAAAAACAAACACAATTTGTAACCTTAAACCCATCAATATTAATTGTAATTACTGATTAATTTCCCCTAAATGTTTCAGATACTGAAGACAATACCAGGAACGAAGGCCAGGGGTATCTAACCGGGGTTTGATGGCAAACAAATGTACAGTGGTGCTCAAAAGTTTACATACACATGCTTAAGTTGACTAAAAAGAGGAATAAAAAAATCATGTTTTGGAAATTTATTTTAATACCTAAATTAAAAAATGAGGTAAAATCCAACCTTTAAGGACACCAATTTTCTTTGTGAAGAATAACGTATTGTAAATAAATAAATGTTCTTATTTAAAATACAGGGTCATAAGTATACATACCCCTATGTTAAATTCCCTAGAGGCAGGCAGATTTTATTAAAGGCCAGTTATTTCCTGGATCAGGATATTATGCATCCTGATAAAGTTCCCTTGGCCTTAGAATTAAATAGCCCCACATCATCACATACTCTTCACCATGCTTAGAGATAGGCATGGTTTTATTTCAGTTAGACTAATACCTGGTTGATTTGCATTGAGAGATGATTATAGAAAGTATCCCATGCCTTCTCTAAGCATGGTGAAGAGTATGTGAGGATGTGGGGCTATTTTAATTTAAAGGCCAAGGGAACTTTATCAGGATGCATAATATCCTGATCCAGGAAATAACGGCCTTTAATAATAAAAATCTGCCTGCCTCTATGGGAATTTACATAGGGGTATGATACTTATGACCCCTGTATTTTAAATAAGAACATTTATATTTACAATACGTTATTCATTCACAAAGAAAATTGGTGTCCTTAAAGGTTGGATTTTACCTCATTTTTTAATTTAGGTATTAAAATAAATTTCCAAACATGATTTTTTTATTACTCTTTTTAGTCAACTTAAGCATGTGTATGTAAACTTTTGAGCACCACTGTATTTCACAAAATGTTGGACTGTTACTTTAACAAAATAAATACCTGTGTCCTGATTATATCCTACAGGAAAACAAGAGCTGCCATAAGAAAGGAAAATACAGTCAACGCCGATAACCCGTTTAGTAAAATGGAATGAAGGCTTGATAGAAAAGTAACAACCAAAACAACATTGAAATGATAAACCAATGAAATGAACAACTGTGGCTCCACGGGGGGAGACCTTTGTCTCCCTGTCTTCTCATCACCACTCCTCCTCCTCTCTGGCCAATCAGCGTTCCTCTGCTCCTCCTTCCATCACTCCGTCCACAGCGTGTTGCCTTCAGGGCACAGGGTGGATGCTCTGGTGGCTGGACAGAGGGACCAAACACTGATGTATGTGCCTCTGGTAAACAAATCTTCTTTTCCAGGTCATCTGAGGAGAAACAGAGTGGAGATTTGATGAGAAACAGGTTGTCGTTTACAAGTTTCTGTCCGAGAGTCACAATCCGTATGAGTTTCTCAGCGTTTCTAAAGGTTTCACCAAGTCAAATTTAAAGGCCCCATATCATGCAGACTTTCAGGTTTATACTATTTTGGGTTTCTAGAACATGTTTACATGCTTTAATGTTCAAAAAACACTTTATTTTTGTCATACGGTCTGTCTCAATATATCTAAATACCTCTGTCTGAAATAATACATCATAACCCAAAAGACACAACTCAAATGTGTAGTTAACGTTGACTTGTTTAAATGAAAATCGTTTTTCTCAACATTTGCCGACCACATTCAGGAGTAAAGTGACCTGGACTTGGGGAGAATTTAACAACACTGGCAGCC
>NC_045751.1:17067096-17071010 GCF_008692095.1 Etheostoma spectabile
TTTACTGCCGTTAGCATGTAGCTACATGCGACAATGCTAACACCGCAGTAGCTTATAAAACAACCACTCCAGTCCTGCCTACTTAGAGCAGATGACCAATCATAGCAGGCCGGCTTAGAGTTGCGTAAGATTTAGCAGATAGTAGAACAAACTGTTGAAACTGGAGCGTTCAGGACAGTGGGAAATCGTTTTAGCTCACAAGGAGTTCTCTGAAATATGTACATCTCATTATTTGAACTTTTGGCCCCATTTAACAAGAGAATCTGACATTATGACATTGAAGATCCATCCATCCATCCATCTTCGACCGCTTATCCGGTATCGGGTCGCGGGGGCAGCAGCTCCAGTAGGGGACCCCAAACTTCCCTTTCCCGAGCCACATCAACCAGCTCCGACTGGGGGATCCCGAGGCGTTCCCAGGCCAGGTTGGAGATGTAATCTCTCCACCTTGTCCTGGGTCTTCCTCGAGGCCTCTTGCCAGCTGGACGTGCCTGGACCACCTCCCTAGGGAGGCGCCCAGGAGGCATCCTACCAGATGCCCGAACCACCTCAACTGGCTCCTTTTGAAGCGAAGGAGCAGCGGCTCTACTCGAGCTCCTCTCAGATGACTGAGCTTCTACCCTATCTCTAAGGGGACGCCAGCCACCCTGCGAGGAAACCCATGGCCGCTTGTACCCTTGATCCGTTCTTTCGGTCATGACCCAGCCTTCATGACCATAGGTGAGGGTAGGAACGAAAATGCCCGGTAGTCGAGAGCTTTGCCTTCTGGCTCAGCTCTCTTTTTGTCACAACGGTGCGATAAACTGAAGTAATACCGCACGGCTGCTCCGATTCTCCGACCAATCTCACGCTCCGTGGTCCCCTCACTCGCGAATAAGACCCCAAGGTACTTAAACTCCTTCACTTGACATTGAAGATATGACAGAAAATAGGGAAAAGCATAATGTCCCTTTAAGACCTAGTACACAATACTTCAGCCAATTTAAGACTTTCAAGGCCTAAAACTTTGTTTTGGAAATGTTTGACTTGTTTTAGACTTTATTAAACCCAGAGGAAAACCCCAAACATTAGTGTATCGGTGCACATTTTACTCATTTATCTTTGAAAGGAAACATCTGTCTGCACAAAAGCCATTTTGCATACAGCATTTCCAGCACAACTGAGCATTCTACTTGCTACCAGATGGAAATAATTAGTATGTCCCCAACCCCCTCACATTAACACGATGCCGATTCTCTACAACTTTTTGTTCATTGTCCCACAAAATTGACTTGTGATCAATGTCACATGGGGCTGCATATCTTTGGAAATGTTATAATACTCAAGCCAATGGGACACCAGAGTAATTTTTCAATACCTTTTGTTTGAGAAGTACTAACATTGTTTTTGACAAAAGCCTATTTTTACTAAATGAAAGAAGCCACAAAAAAAAAACCAAGACCTCTGCTGTAATTTTACCGTTAGATGAAAATAAAAGTGAATGAAACTCCCCCATGTCATCTTTGAGAGCATATAATACACTGTAAAAGCCTTACCGGCTGTGTGCCTCTTGGACCGGCTCCAGCACCAACACCTTACACTCTCTCTTGGCTATTTTGTCCAGTGAGATGAGGCTTTGGCTGGGCGGCGGGTGCTGGCCTCTGCCCGCTGGAGATCCTGCAGGAGGAGTGATGCTCCGATGCGCCATGGCGCTGCCGGACCTGGAGCCAGCAGAAACACTGGGTCATGCACATGATGATAGACAGGAATGTGTAGGTCTGTCTGCAAATGTCTCCCCTGTCCAGGGTTATCATAGTTTAACTAAAAAAATCTGTAAATATATTTTAGTTAACTGAAACTAAATTTAAATCTTCAAGAAAAACTACTACTAAAGTTGGACACTAAAGTAGCACAAAGACTAAACATCATGGCTTTTCCTATACCGTTCTTCAACCCTTTATATGTAGCTACATACTTCCTACAGACATTGTACCTGTAACTACTGTAAAACTACATGTACTGGTTATAAAAACTAAACCTTTCAGGAAAACTGAGCTAAAACAAGCCGACACAATCTGAAACTAACTAAAACTGAACTAAATTGACATCCAAAAGTCTAAACTAAAAACTACTTGAAAATTCAGAAGTATTATAACCTTGCTCCTGTCCTGCATAATGTTTGTCTCTTAACATAATCTGTAAAGTGGTGCATTTACACATGTTTATAGGGCTGGCCTGAGTCTAAACAGAAAGATATTGACAGGCTGACCCTGCGTACCTGACGTGGTGAGCCCTGGGCTGTGGCTGGTGGGAGAAGCTCTGAGAGCGGCCCAGGCTCTGTCTGTCCAGCAGCTCTCTGACTGAAGATGGACTGTTCCTCAGCGGGGATCCAACCTCCACGGTGGGGGTGGACACTGAGGCTGTGAACTGCAGCTTCAGCTTCATGTGCTGGCTCAACTACGGAGTTATCATGGAGCAGGAAAAAGATAGGCGGAGATGGGAGAGTGCAAACTTTGAGCATTACTGTGTTTTACTGTTTTAATGTATCTGCAGAAGCATGCAGTACCTCAAAGAGTCCAGTCCTGAGGATCTGGAAGGCCACGGTGAAGGAGAGGGTGGAGCCTTTCATGCACTGGCCCAGGTTGTTGAGAGGGGACTGGCACACCACTGCCGGGTGGGCCCTGGGATCCTGCTGGCCTCCTCTATCAGCTGATGGATGGATGGTGGAAGGGGCCAGGTGGGAGGGGTAGGGAGGTAAAAATAGAAAATGGGATGATTAAAGACTTTGAATAGTAATATTCATGTTGTGCTGACTGTAACACTGATACTGTGCAAATCCACACATTCCAGTCACTTCCTGGGGAGTCCCCATTTCCCAAATTCACGATTCAATTACATTTCCAATTTAAACATTTGTTTTCCAACAGGAACGTCACTGCCACAATAAGAGCCATTAGATGACAGAAGGGTATTTTGCAACAATTGAATGCATCATTAGTTTAATAAGGTGCACCTGAAGGCACCATGGAGTCCTGTCAGAGCGCACATGCTTTATCTTTGTTGTTAGTTTCCATAACGAAGTCATGGAGAGAGCAAAATGTAGCCACGCACTGACTTCAGATTTTCCAGTTCTGTTTTTTCCCCACTAGTGGGCATGGTGTCTGGAAAAGTGCGGCTGCAGGCTACCGCTAAGCTAGGGATGTAACTATTACCGGTGTAACGGGAAACCACGGTAAAAATGTTGACGAAACATTTACCGTTTTCATATAAGATATCCTTATTATTGCGGTGAATTACCACGGTGTGGAGACCCTGTGTTTAATCCTTCCCAGCTTCATCTGAGGCCCCTGAAGCTGCCGCGCAGGCGCACCACGCTCATAAAGGAGAAGGGGAAAGAATGCAGCAGCATTTTAACTTTTTCCTTTTTGGTTCCTAGCTATTTTAGGACTTGTTGAAGTGATGTGGGTAGAACTTAAGTTAAAACTATTCTGTAGCTGTCATGGGTTTTACTGCCTTGTTATCTTCAACAAGTGTTCTGCTACAATGTGGAAGTTTAGCTTGTGAGAGAGAGAGAGAGATATTATCGCCTTGATAATATTGCTGTTACTGTGTCTTACTGTATAGATGATAGATGTGCAGATTGTTTATTATGACTTGTGCAGCCACGTGTTGATATTCAGGTTGTTTGCTAGCAACGTGCTATCAACAGTAAACAGACCAGCCTGTGGCGCCACATGCATAACTATAAAAGGTGTATTACACGGTTTGCTCCGTTATGGATATATCTTTTGTGCTAATAATAGATGTGGCTTATTCTCAGTTTGTGTTACTGAGTAATATGTTACATTTGTGTTAATTATTACAGACAAATTAATGTAACTATTTGTATTGTTTCGTGTTATATGCTGTTGGCTATAACATTTAGTTTTGGTAAA
>NC_045751.1:17071020-17078129 GCF_008692095.1 Etheostoma spectabile
AGTAAATAAGTCAGATGCTTATTAAAGTGCATTATTTTTGCTAATATTTCAGAACCACATCCAACTTCACATGTAAAAGCAAATACAACTTCATAGGTAACTTTGTTAATGTTGGAGTTTTAAATAAATCTTCCTGGATCTCAAAGTCATCTCTGGCTCAAGTTCTTACCGGACACCCTACAGCCGGCCAGTGTTTCAGTAGCCACTTTTTACGAGCCTATTGCCTACAATGAACACTGTTACACTTTTTGAAACTATTACGTGGGGTTGCATTTCGGCAAAAGTTGAGTCGGTTTCAACTCTTTGCCACAAGCCTGCTGTTTTTTGTTGTTGTTTTTTTCGTGTCCACTCCTGCAATAAACACCCATTTTAAAAGAATGAAAAGACCGTTTTTGCCTAAGCGTCCGACGGCCGATGCAGGCTGTCTAATCGCGGCCTTAATCAATGGCTGTGTTGCTGATGAAATGTCATTTACACAGGAGTCACATGAGTTAGTGGCCCGCACTGTGAACAGATCAGATGTTGACTCTAGAAATGATTAACACAACACTAAATCTAATCTGATCTGCCTATCAGAGTGCTGAATAGTTTTCTGTTGCATTGTTGTCTATGAATCAACACTGACTTTACATTGCATTTAGCTCTTATTTTCATGCCTTGAGTTGTTGCTAACATGCCCACTATACAATAATCTTTGCTCTGTTATTCTACAATAACAATGCAAAGACTAAAGCAAGCAGCAGGACATCTTAAGCTGATCTTTAAAAAGGCTCAGTCTGTCTGTTATTTTCCAACCCAGCGTAAAGGTGGGAGGACAGGTGCAAACAGATGTGAGCTTCATTAAAGCAGAGTCAGCTCAAAGCCACGTATTACAGGACTTAAATATTTCTAAGATCAGAGCCACGTGAAGAGACTGCCTGCTCCTTAGTTAGTCGTGGTGAATCAGTATTACCGTACTGAGAAACGTGCTGATGTCTTCTGAAGCCTGTACTTAAAGAGACCGATTACATACTGTTTTCAGGTTTATACTTGTATTTTGGGTTTCTACTAGATATGTTTACATGTTCCTGAGCGCCTCCCATTGAAATGTCTCCCTGGAGCCAGGACACAAGTACAGAAATTAATTACTTGATTACTTTGTCTTTCTAGTACTTGCAAAGGTAGTCTGTGAACTTAATCCAGTGCAAATCTGCCATGTGTGTACATTTTCCATTAAAAAAAACATTCTACCACATATTACCTGGCATATTTGGCCAAACACAGAGGTTGTGTGATAATATTAGTCCCGTGTAAATCAGCATCTGTGATTCGGCATTGTATTGGCTGCCTTGGCTATTATTATTATTATTATTATTATTATTATTACCAACTAATGAAACCATTGACAGCATAAGTGGGGGACAATATCAGTAACACACAGACTTTGCTAATCCCGAAAAACAGACATGGGGGTTGTCTCTAAATCACAAGGTCCCCTTGTATTACTAGTCTTGAGCCGGTATGAGATTCTGACGGTGTGATAACCTTCAGAAAAAATATCAGTTTTACGGTATTGCAACTACAGCTTTAAAATTGATTATTATGAAATGTCTGGTTAAAAAAACAGAAATACATTATTAAAATATTTTCTTTTCAAACACACTACACACTGGTAAGGAGAGGGATTTCTAAACTGCACTTTCTGTCCTTCTCGACTCATAAAACACACTGCGGTACACCTTGAAACCGGTCCATGCCTACTAGTCCCCTACGAATAGGGCATAGGAGGTTAGAAAGAGAGACTTTGTGATGGTACAGCCTGCTACTCACAGTCAGAGTTCCAGATCAGACGGACGGCCAGGAAGTCCTGCAAGTTGTTGAGCAGGGTGTATTTTACCCAAAAGGGTTCCAGAGGCCTGACAGCGCGAGGACAGGAAGCTGTCATCACCAGCCGAGGACGATCCAAGCGGATACTGGGCAGCGCGTAACAACTAGAGATGTATCTGGAGGGAAGGGAAAGTAGCATTTGAATTTCCTTTTAATAGACCTTAGACATTTATAGACATTTTCATTCATCATCATGGGCAAAAATTGCATTTTTCAAGGGGAAATAATTAATACAGCTGAAATTGTACAGAGGAACCCTTACTACTATTATTAGTGTAGCATGTACTACTTAAAAGGGGACAAGTGTTTTAACCACAATCTTTTTCTAAGGCATTTTACTGTTCAAATTTAACTGTCATTGCCGCAGGACTATAACGTCCGCTGGAAAGACTGTGACCTCACAGTGCCCTGTACGTGGCTCACTGTTAGCTTATTCCCGCTAAACTAAACTGCCATGGCAGCTGTAGACGTATTATAGGTAATGGAGAAATGCAGCCACTGGACCAAACCACTCAAAGATATGGAGGGGGGGGACTCAAAATGCTTCTAAACCTAAAACTATTGCCCCATTTCCATTTGTATTGTGTTACTACTTACAAAATAATTTTAAGTATATATCATTATATTATTTGGTGGTAGGGAATTGAAAATTGTATGTATTATGATTTTCCTTTTTTTTTTTTTTTGCAAAGACTTTTAAAATCTTTTTCCTGCAATCAATATTTTTTATCCTTTTTTAACCAATGATTCACCTTAATATTTCAACCAACCAGGAAGAAAATCCATGTTAAAACTTCAGATGGGGTATGTGTTGTTCGCCTATGCCCATGTTAAAAGCCTAAGTGGAGCAAATATTGTTAAAAATGGCTCAGTTGCATGTACTTTGGAACTAGTTCACCAAAATGGAATAGAGTCTAATAGTTTAATCCTATCAGTTATGATCATCTATCACTTGCACCTATGTAAATTTCCTGCTCCAACATCTCCACAATGAAGGTGTCACCCTTTAATCCAAAAACTAATAATTTTATTACATTGTTTTTAAAGCACTCTCACTGCATAACATTCTAGTAAAAACTTGCCAAAGCGGCTACATTCCAAGTATTAAGTAGTTGTTTACCTTGTTAGAGGCAGAGTTGGAGTGTACCATTGTAACACAGCCACCAACGGGACTTCCAAACCCTACAGAAATGTATACAATACATGTATTAGTTCATGGGAAAAACTAAAACTATTAAAAACACATGAGTGAGCCACACTGTTACAATGGGTGACATGTTCCTCTATCACCATGAACACACACACACACACACAGTCCTGCCGACACATACTCACTAGAGTAAATTGGATTAATCCGCTGCTGAAAATAGTCCCCACCATGTCACATTTGCTTGTAACATTTGTTAAAAAAACTTCTGAGCATTTAAAAAATGAAAATATTAGATATATTGTAATATATATTATATGTGGTGTGTATATATTATATATAGATATATATGTGTTGTTAATATTATTTGTGTGTGTGTGTATATATTATATATATATATATATATATATTATTGTGTGGTATATATATTTTTGTTTATATAGATATATGTGTATATATATATGTGTATATATATAATATGTGTATATATATATTATGTTATATATTATATAATGTGTATATATATATATATTATGTGTATATATATGTGTGTATATATATATATAATTATGTGTATATATATGGTGTAGATATATTGTATATATATGTGTATATATATATATATATAGATATATATATATAGATATATATTGTATATATATATATATATGTAATATATATATATATATATAATATGTTATATATAATATTATATATATATGTTATATATATATATATATAGTATTGTATATATATATATATATATTATTAGATATTATTATATGTGTGTATATATATATGTTAATATATATATATATTATATATATATATATAATATATATGATCTGGGGACGTGGAGGCCATTTGAGTACAGCGAACTCATTGTCATGTTCAAGAAACCAGTCTGTGATGATTCAGCTTTGACATGGCGCATTATCCTGCTGAAGTAGCCATCAGAAGTTGGGTACATTATGGTCATAAAGGGATGGACATGGTCAGCAACAATACTCAGGTAGGCTGTGGCGTTGCAACGATGCTCAATTGGTACCAAGGGCCCATGAGTGCCAAGAAATATTCCCCACACCATGACACCACCACCACCAGCCTGAACCGTTGATACAAGGCAGGATGGATCCATGCTTTCATGTTGTAGACGCAAAATTCTACCCTACCATCCGACTGTCGCAGCAGAAATCGAGACTCATCAGACCGGCAACGTTTTTCCAATCTTCTATTGTCCAATTTCGATGAGCTTGTGCAAATTGTAGTCTCAGTTTCCTGTTCTTAGCTGAAAGGAGTGGCACCCGATTGGTCTTCTGCTGCTGTAGCCCATCTGCCTCAAAGTTCGACGTACTGTGCGTTCAGAGATGCTCTTCTGCCCACCTTGGTTGTAACGGGTGGTTATTTGAGTCACTGTTGCCCTTCTATCAGCTCGAACCAGTCTGGCCATTCTCCTCTGACCTCTGGCATCAACAAGGCATTTCCGCCCACAGAACTGCCGCCCACTGGATGTTTTTTCTTTTTCGGACCATTCCTGTAACCCTAGAGATGGTTGTGCGTGAAAATCCAGTAGATTAGCAGTTTCTGAAATACTCAGACCAGCCCTTCTGGCACCAACAATCATGCCACGTTCAAAGTCACTCAAATCACCTTTCTTCCCCATACTGATGCTCGGTTTGAACTGCGGAGATTCTCTTGACCATGTCTACATGCCTAAATGCACTGAGTTGCCGCCATGTGATTGGCTGCTTAGACATTAAGTGTTAACGAGCAGTTGGACAGGTGTACCTAATAAAGTGGCCGGTGAGTGTATGTTTGGGAGCTGTTTTAATTTCTTGTGAAGATATTGTGTAACACAAAGGTAACATCGAGAAAACAATACACATACATAATTACAGACAGTGACAGACAATATATAAAGTAGTTATGTTAAATGTTGGCATGATTTAACATTGAATGTACAAATTGTAAAAAAAAGTAAAAAAGTAGGACCTTTTTTTTGTCTACATTATGCTTATTTTCCGGTTCATACTTTTATTTTGGGTTTCTACTAGAAAATAAAAAAAGATGAGATGTTGACCTCATTGAGACCGAGCAATTTAATAAAATAAATAAATATAGGAAGCAGCCTCCGTTATGTCTTCTCACCTCACTGGAGTCCTCCTCTGCTGTGTCCTGTAGCTGCAGCTGGAACAGGAAGTTCTGCTCTTCCAGGGCGCTGAGCATGCTGGGTAAACGCGATGACTCGCTGTCCATCCGATAGAATGAAGCCACAGTGACCTCAGCTGATTGGTGGCTTTAGTGTGAAGTTGAAATAAACAGGTGTTTGTGAGGAGACTTTAAAGTTTGCTGCAGTCCGCAGCGGCAAAACAAGCTACAGTGTAAGTTAACAGGGCAATTGTCCAGCTTGTTTTTACATTCACAAAAGTGCTTGTTTTGCCACTGACAGGCTTAGATTCATATTAACATATAAAATATATGGGTTTAATAATCATCTAGTGAGTTATGTTGGGTGTGGTATAAAAAGGAAAACTAAAATATGATCATTTATAGTAGGGCTGCTTGATGTTGGAAAAAACTGACATTGCGATATTCTTTTACTGTGATATATACTGCAATATGAAAAAAGACATTTTTACAAGATGACATAAATACCTATTTGGAAAAAATAAATTATTCTTGACTACTGGCAGGATTTAGTTGGAGAGTGCACCTACACAGAAAATGCAAATTAAAAGGAACTTTTCTTATGTGAACCATTCTTTGATGAACTTTAATGCCATACCATTGTATTCATATAATACTATCAGTCCAGGCTAAAGTGAATATTAATGCATGCATGTTGCTTCCTCTAAATTTCAGGTTGTGGTCGACAAGCGAGGCCAGCTTGCTTGTTAGATAAACTGATCAACATTGTGATTGGTGGTTTGCTGTGCATGCAGAGCCTGCATGTCACGCACTAGCAACAACCGGTGTATCCAAGAACACTTAAATCAGCGTAAATTACGTTACATCAGGCACAGACTGCTGTTGTAGATTAGTGTTACGTTTCCAGCGCCGCGGCTCCAAACCGTAACGTTAGTTGGGACGGACGCCTTGTTTCTTTAGGCTAACTATATTAGCTTTAGCATGGCTGGTAGCAGCTTTCTGCGGGGGGAAATGGCCGGGAGATGTCATGATTATGTTGCATTTAGACTTCGTCTTTGCAGAAAACATAAAACACTGACCACTGAACATGAGTGAGGAAATCATGAAGCAGTTTCTAACATTAGCTTAGTGCACTATCTAAACTAAATAGTTATTGTTATATTCTTTAGTCTTGGCTCAACCAGTACGGCCCGGAACTGTCTGTGTGCGTTGACTCTGTAAAGGCCATAAACTGACTTTTATAAATTAAAGTTACTTTGTCCAGTCGTGCTTATTGTAAAAAAAAAATAGATTAAAATGAATAACAAAACTGCTTCAAGAAATGGCATATTTGCGAGGGCTGACGCTTATTTGGCAGAGGCTAAATATTACCCGCAGTGGGGTTTTAGGACTAAATGGAATGCTGGCCTTTCTAGTGTTAAAACACACACTCCGTTCTTGATAGAGTACTCTTTGAAAATGAAACATTGTGGGCTGTAGTAACAGCAGAATGTGAGAATGTTCAGTATGTATAAACATTGTGCATCAGCCCAGCTGGTTATTTGTGTGTGTGTGTGTATACGGTACTTGGACTAAAAGCTCCCCTGCTTATGGACAGAGAGTATACAGTACATTACAGTGATCTTACCAGACATTGTCAACTATGAGAACTGAACCATCGGGCATCATGGGGAGGTAGGACAGGTTATAGTTAGGAAGGATCTTCACATCTCTGACACACACCTCATCCTGAGAGCTGCAGTTCAACACTGAGGACCGAGAAGGGAGGGAAAATGTTGATAATAAAGAGGTGTGGTTTACCTCATAGGCTGTGTATTTGTGTTACATTAACTAGGTCACATAACAGAAGATATTGTAATATGGCATAAGTATTATGTAAGTATTTTCTTGAACAGAAAACATGGATCTGATGCGAAGCTACTATATATATATATATATATATATATAT
>NC_045751.1:17078139-17078985 GCF_008692095.1 Etheostoma spectabile
TATATATATATATATATATACACACACATTACCAAAAAACATATCCTGGGATTCATGCAAAATTGTTGAAAAACTGCATAAATTATCTGAAAAAGTAATACATACTTTTTTTTGACTGATCGCAATTACATCTGAGACAATTATTGTACAGTAACATTTAGAATTGTTCCAGCTCTAGTGTTTGTGCGTGCGTGCTGCTGGTATACCTTTAAGGACAGTCAGGTGTTTTCCAGAGACAGCCATGTGCTGAAACTGGACACTGGGAGGTGGGAGAACATGCATGATGGTGCTGACTGGGAATGGAAACAAGACACACACAACGGTTAAAACCAGACACTTTACATCGGATTTTGTAAGCCATTTCCCAGAATTCTGTAGTTCTAAAACCAGAGCCCTTTCCCATTTCCCAAATTATACATCCCCAATTCTTCTCCCTGATTCCTCTCTTTGCGTCTTAGGCCTGCCCACTGGAAAGAGCAGCCGTTTAACAAACATCAGACACCTTTGCCTCGGAGCCGTCGTTTAAAAGTGACAATTAAATATGACGTGTGGTAGAGGTGGGCAAAATATCAATATTTTGATATGATAATAGATATCGTCTTAGATTTTGGATATTGTAATATGGCATAAGTGGTGTCTTGTCCTGGTTTTAAAGGCTGCATTAAAGTAAAGTAAAGTAATTTTCTGAACTAACAGATTGTAACTGTAATGATTTGCCTTTACCCACTTAGTCATTTCATCCACATTACTGAATTATTTATCAAAAATCTCATTGTGCAAGTATTTTGTGAAAGCACCAGTAGTCAACACTACAATATTGTTGCGGTATCGATATTGAGGTATTTG
>NC_045751.1:17078995-17087273 GCF_008692095.1 Etheostoma spectabile
CAAAAATATTGTGATATTTGATTTTCTCCATATCGCCCAGGCCTAATGTGTGGCACAGCTGCATCGGCTGTTCGTTGTTTTGAGCGTGGTAGAGCAAGTGAGAGAGTGACATACATTTTCCGAGAGGTGCACATCCAGAGTTTCTGCAGGTTTCCCCAAGTCAAATTCAAGACTTTTTAAAGGCCTTTTTAAGACCATTATGAATGATATCTAAATGTGCTCTTAACTCTGTCACACGTTTTTAGGCTACAAGAGAGCTAGCCTTGTTGTGTTTGAAAATACTTGAAACATCAACAAAAAGTAATGTCACCCAACATTGCTTAGAGCACCTTACCGACTCTTGCTTCATTACTCTAATTACACATTCAACTTAATTTTAACATCACTTACACCGCAATATTGTTTCTCTTATCATGGCAACCACACTTTAAAATTCCTTTAATTGACGCCATTTTACTTACTCAGTCTACCATATTTTCATTGTCTATTGCTTGCCTGTATTTCTTGTGTGCTTACTTGTTTGTGTGTTATTTTTTTTTGCTGTTATTGAAAAATGCTGCTACTGTAACAACAAAATTTCCCCGTCGTGGGATGAATAAAGTATAATCTAATCTAATCTAATCTAATCTAAGACCTTTATCACAACATTGACTTCTTAAATTCAGGTTTTTTTAAGCTAAGCATCGCAAAGTTTGCACTTCCACATACCTGAAGAGTAAAATCTGTTTTATGTCTGTGGTACAATCTAAAGAGACTCGCGCCAACAACACAAAAGCTTCAAGACACATGTAGTTCTCATTTATAATCCTAATACAGCAAAATTATATTTGGACTACCGACATAAAGAACTACAACACCACGGAATTAAAAAAGAAAGAGCATTAGAAGTCGCGATGCATGGACGTAGGAAATTTTTAATTATTTAAGACCGAGAATATAATACTTCAGCAAATGTAAGACTTTTTAAGGCCTAAAATTTAGATTTTGAAATTTAGACTTTTTAAAACCCAGCGGAAGCCCTAACGTTACCGTGTAGGGTCCGTGTCTCCACGTACCTATGTACGTAGCCACGGCGTAGATTTAATGCAGAAGCATGAATCAAGCTTCATGCAGCCGTTTCACCGGCCAGCAGAGCTTGTGTCTGGGTTGAAGAGAAACAGAGTGAGTGTACCCTGTGTCTTGAAGGTGTTGAGGTCCTGCCTGAAGGTGTGTATTGGACTCCGGAGCTGCAGAAGAGTCAGGTAGCCATGTTCCCTCACCTCCGCCTTCTCATCCTCCGGACTCCACACTGTCACTATGATCTGACAGTACAGAGAGGCAGACAGGGTTTAGGAAAAAGAATTGGTTAGGTTTAGGAGACAAAGAATGGGGTGGCTTTAGTAAAACAATAAACCGGTTGACTTTTGTGGGACACAATCCCCGGTCTACTGGGT
Source organism: Etheostoma spectabile (assembly GCF_008692095.1). Taxonomy (NCBI): domain Eukaryota; kingdom Metazoa; phylum Chordata; class Actinopteri; order Perciformes; family Percidae; genus Etheostoma; species Etheostoma spectabile. Next base: position 17,080,429 of record NC_045751.1, read on the forward strand.
GAAAGCCCTATGTTTCAACCATCCACCACCCCGACTAACCTCCCTACGCGGGTTTTCACCCTTTCACTTGCTACGGCGTAAATTAACACACAATTGCAAAGTAATGTAAGTCCATGGAGGCCAAACAGTGCTGATAAACACGCTAAAAAGCGAGTATGAGTCTTGATAACACGCCAGTAATGGCATATGAATTGGCATGTCATAGATACGCCATTTCATGAGATCAGTCTGATATGTTCTAGTTCCTTCTCTCCTCTGAGACAGTAAACTGAATATCTTTGAGTTATGGACAAAACAAGACATTTGAGGACGTCATCTTGGCCGTCACCATTTTCTGACATTTTAGAGACCAAACAACGAATCGGTTAATTGAGAAAATAATCATTGACAAAAATAATTGTTAGCTGCAGCCCTACATCTAAGGAATAATCACCACCGTAGAAACTGTTAAATTGATGTTGTCTCACGGTACATTCTGTCATATCGTCCAGCTCTATTTATCTGCATGCAGATGTGTCTGACCTTGGCTTTAAGTGTGTTGACTGGCAGCTTGTCCAACGAGACGGTGAGACAGAAGACAACCTGGTCATTCAACACCAGAGCAGCCTGCAGGAGGACACGTAGACACAAGACAAAATGTTAGCAGTTAAAGACAGAGACTCTGTTTGGATGACAATATGTGAAATAAAGTTGCATACAGATTATTAAAAAGCAGGGATAGGGCGACACCTTACAATTACTGTCATCTTTGGTTGATGAACTCCTAGTCTCCTATTGCCAGACCTTCCTCCACAACGCTGTGTAGGAAGGTCTGGCTAATCTACACAGCATTCCGGGATGGAAGAGAAACATTCTCTGGTTTATTGGCATTTCTCTAAACCAATCACTTGTGTGTACGTTCAAAGGTTGTTTTTGTGCAACAGAAAACTCAGATTGGACAGATAGTCCAGCTAGATGTCTGGATTTACCCTGCAGAGATCAGAGGAGCAGTTAACCATAGTCCTCTGAAATCCACCGGAGTTTAACACAAAGAAAGCGTAAGGGAAGAGAAATCTGGTTGAAAAAAAGGACATTCTGCGAAATTTTCGGCAGCAACGGGGCAGTCCCGGAAGTGGAAGGTTGTGGATATAGATTAGTCCGGGGATGTCAAACTTAATTTCACTAAATGCCTCACTGAAAATGAGAATCACATCTAAGGCCATACATTAATAGTTTACTGACATGCTTTTATTTCATCAAAAAAGTCAAATATCTTTGACTGTTTTATTGCATGTCTTGTATAGTCTTCTCACTTACAGTTTGGTCGACATAAAGCCTTAAAAAAGTTCCTTGGCTGTCATAGAATTTGGCAAATCAATAACAATAAATACATTTATAAAAGCAGTTACCACACAGCCGACTCACAACAACCTATTACACTGGCCTAAATATGCAATCTTTCTGATTCTGTGGGAATTTTTGAGTCACAAAGTCAGAAAATATGCCAAATTCTGCTTTGAGTGTCGCATAATTGCAGTTTGAAAAGTTTCTGGTTTATTGTGAACCAAAATGTATATGCTGGCCGGATCAAAATTTGTGTGTGGTCGTGTTTGGCAACAATTTGGGTGGCAGCCAAAACTCAGGTTCTGTATCTGTACCCAGCCATTTACAGAGCTGTGCAGTCCCTGCTGCCAGCAGCAGAGTGTAAAGCTGCTGCAGCCTGCCAGTGTCATCAGTGACATCTTTAGTAGCTGGAGATCTGAGGCTGGTTTAAAGTCCCTGAAGATATGACTGCACTGTCAAGTCTGGACACATCTGGAGCACAAAGACTACTGCAACAGGCAGCACAATGGCCGCTTTGTCTCAGAGAGAATCACATCAAACTGACGAATAAAGGTTAGCGTAGAAAGGAAGTCTATAAATGACTGCGGTTTGGTTTCTCCTCAAATAAAGAAATAGGTAAAGGTTACTTCCTATTACACTGAAGATAGGTCGGTTTAATGATTTGGTATAAAGGTTAAAGTTAAACTGTCCTTCAACACAGGGCTGGGAGAAAACAAATCTAAAATTGTATGTATTGTGACTTTTTTAGCAACGATTTTTACAGTAAACCTGATTCTTTCCCCTAGAATCAACATTTTTATAAAAAAAAAATTGGAACCAGTGATTGACCTAAATATTTTTTTTATGTGATACCGCAGATGGCATCTACATCAATTCCCTTTCTAGGAAACCAGAGTGAAAGCAGAAAGTCCATATTATGTACTTCACTATGAACAAATGAAATAAATGTGTGATAAGCATTGTTTTTAGAAAACAATTTGCTTTTAGAAATGTCTCATGATCCAGTCCCTCCAGGATTTCAAAGTGCAAAGCGCGAAAGGTCAAGGCTACACCCCCACGATCCACCAGGGCATCCCAGATGGCACAACACATTTATTCTAGGGGTGGGCGGATCGATCTAAATATCGATAGTATCGATGCCAACGCTGGTATTGGTATTTGATCGATACAACTGTAATTGAATCGATATTTTAATTTAGATATCTCTCTTCTACATCACTCTACTTGCTTGTGTCTTCCACCTTCCTGAGCAAACGCCGCTTTCACATCTTGGCCCACATTGCTCCTCCTCCTCCTCGCTCCCTCTGCTGTGATTCGTTGTTGTGTCGTCACGTGACTCACTGACACAACGCGCAGAGGAGCAGCGACTCGCTGTATTCATTCTACAGTGCCTAATAACTAATAATTTTGTGACTTCAATACATTAATAAAAAAATATTGCCAAAAAATTGATCATTCATTCACCTCAGAAATAATGAAATGCTCTCCCTACACAAAAGTATTTTTAAAGTAAAAAGTATCGTATTGGTATCGGTATCGGCAATACGGACCCTATATGTATTTGGTATCGGATCGATACCAAATTTTGCAGTATCGCCCACCACTAATTTATTCTATAATGGCTGAAACCGTGCTTGGGCCAATTTCGAAGCTATCCGAGAGTGCATGCAGGCCGCAGGTTGCGAGGTACCTTATTAATCAAATTTTGGCGCCGAATCCGAAAGTACTGGAACTGTCTCTCCTCGTCCGGGCTTCGCATGGGAAGCGTGAGCGGTGTAATGCATTTCACGCATCGCCTGTGACACTCGTGTCCGCTGTGTAGACAATGAAAGAGAGTGCGTCGCTCGCATTGACTTATAAGTTGAGCTCTGAAACGCACCGAGACGGGGCTCACTTAGTAGGCGCTGAAAAATAAATAAGATTCGTGCCAATGTTGTAATTTATTTTTGTATAATAAATTGATAACACCGGTATCACAGTCAAGTTATCGAAAATGTTTGAACGATACTTCAGCCCTATGTACAAGTCATTGTTTTACTCTAGTAAAGAGCAAAGCTAGGGCTTTCCTTACCTAACATTTTTTAATTACTCGAACTTGATCCTTCTTACCTTCACCGGTCCACTCCCAGACTGCCGCCCACCCCTGGCCGAGCTGTTGTGAATGAGGTGCGGACTGCACTGTTTGAAAGTCCGGTTACTGTCCGGCGGCTTTTCCCCTCCAGACTCCCTCTCTTCGGGCTCCTCTTCCCCGTCGTCCTCGCTGCAGGTGCTGTGGCTATCGGCTTGGTACTCGCTGGGTCTCTGCTGCCGGCTTTCGGCGACGCACACACTGGCCAGAGCAGACAGAGAACCCGCCAGGTCCTTCCAAGGTAAACCGCCGGAGCTGTCATCCCTCCCCACCGCTGTGTTCCGAGACCGCAGGACCAGCAGGAACTGGACTATCTCCCCCAGGTAGACGTGCTTTCGCCGCGGAAGAGTTGTGTACTCCGCCGGGTCTGACAAGCTCGATATTGGAGCGGCGGGAAAATACATGAAATACTCGCATTGTGACTCCATCATTACCAGTATAAAATAACTACGCTTGTTGTGTTAACCATCTGCTGCAGTGTAAACAAAGCGAGCCGAAAGTGCCACGGTCTTTTCATATATAGTTTTAAAAAATAAAATAAAATAAAAGACTAGTGTGTCAAAAAACGGTCTAACTAAAACAGTGGAATACTTTGACTACCGTAAACAAGAGAATTAAATTAACGTCCAAACCATTGATATCCATTTTCGCCGCTTCCGTTTAGCAATACAAACAACAGTACGGCTAATCCAAACAGAGCTTTCTCCAGACCAAACTAATCAATCACCAGAAGGCCGAACACAGAGCAGCCAAGACGCAACTTTCTTTTCACCAACAAAAGAATTGAGCAAAGTGCAGATAGAAGGACAATGTCCTACTACACGACTAAGCCACTGATTAACACAAATACATTGATAAATTACGTATACACATACCCTATTGAATAACTGAAACAACACGCAATCCTTTCTAAGTCAAAGTAGGAATATTGCAATGTAAAAAATAAAATAAAAATAAAAACCCTCAATTCACTCATTCAACTTCTGTATTCAAAATTCTACCACAGAAAAAGTATAGAAGTATAATCAGCTAAATGTGCTCAAATTAATAAGTGGCCATTTTGAGCAATGCATGTGTTATAGTTGTATTCTGCATATTATATCATGCATCTATTACGACTGATGCATAATGTCTAAGCAGAATTTAATGTTGCAGTTGATTGGAGTGGTGCTCATTTCACTTATGTTTTATCCAATTCTATATTAATACTATAGTTAATGAACTTTTGGGCAGATTAATCTGTAAAAAGGCAACATGTTCGAAGAGCTGATGCATGTTGAATTTGTAAAATCTGAATCTGGAAACATAACTACAGCTGTTAAATGTAATAGTGTAATAGTTTTTTTTTTTTTACATTTCTCAAAAAACGAACGTTAGATTACCGACATGTGAACATAAAGGAGACTAGTAAGTGAAGTTAAAGAAATGTTGCTTTTTATTCAGTACAAGAAAGAAAAACAACTCAGTGGATGCACACAAAGAGTTTGATCTAGTATGTTTCACCAACAACAACAAAAGTATTTTCAAGTAAGACCAAAGTCAAAGTATACCGTTGCTTCCTGCAGGAACTCTTAAACTTCCAGTTCAGTGAACTCTGTAACAGCTTAAAGGAATATCCAATCAATAAAGTGTTTCCTGTCACTGTCAGTAATAACCCAGCGTCGTGGGAATATTACAAACAGAGATGGAGGCTGTTCAAAATGATGCAATAAAAAGATGAACCGCACTGTGGAGCTTCTGCTCATTCCCTACTCTGAAAACAGATTAAAAGTGGCTTGACACAAGACGTACCTTTTATTCTCACACACATTCTGACACAGTATATGACATAACATGTCCACACATGAAAAACTGTAATAGCTAGTAAATAAGTCACAGTACTGTATCAGTGAAAACAATTGTATCAGATTTCTCCTTGAGAAAAACAAACAAAAAACAGCATGTTATGAGTGATAATGTGAAGGCAGGCATGAAAGTCGAGCTCATTTTTTGATTTTCATTTGACTCTCTGCTACCTATCACCAGAGAGGGTGTTTGTGTAACTGGGAGTGGGAGTCGGTGTGTGTGTGCAAAGTGTGTGTATGGGAGCACATTGTACTAGGACTGTGCAATCATATTTTTTATCACGATTACAATTGCGGCTCCTAACAATCACAAAAAAGTGAGTAATCAACAAAAAAAACGCTTATTTTGCACGTTATATTTTGCAAGCAAATTCATATTTTGTCTCATGAAAACAATTTCAAACGGGAAAAGTATGAAGGGAAATTTCACAGTTCAAGGTGTTTTCACTGTTTTTTTTTAATTTAATAATTGCAACATCTTTCCAAAAGTCGATGAGTAATCGTGTTAAATAATCGTGATCATGATTTTTCCCATAATTGAGCAGCCCTACATTGGACTCACCGATGAAAATAGTTCCTCGCGACTTCTGTGTCTTGAATTGTGACGCAACAAACTTATACTACAAGAGAAATCTTCTAACAAAGAGAACATGTATCAGAATTATCTCTCAGATTAGATGAAAGATATATTCATGAGCTAATATCTTATAATCCCCATCTTATAATTACGAGATCATTGCACGGCTGGGTTTACTGATCATTTTGACGCATTATCTGGAAATAAATATGTGTGGTCGGATAAAACCACATCTGAAATAACGATGTAACCGTATAATCGTGCTAATCCTCGAGTGAATACATGGTAACACTGAATTATTACGACGCAGACATAATTACTGAGTGGCATTGGTCATCAGTGCTTCGACGCTGACTGAACATAATGGATGAGTGTGTGGAGATTCCATGTTTTCTCTCCTCAACATCAATAATGAATCCCGTCGTAACCGTGACAGAAGCACCCTATCCCGCGGCATCGCTAACAAACCCTGATAAATACAGAATGTACAAATGGCAATTTGAACAATAAATACAGGAGGCCAATTTCCCAAAGCCATGGTTTATCATGTGGCTGCATCCTAATCCTAAAGCATGGAACCAATGCCAGCGTGTTTCTGCATCTGTGCATTAGTGTTCATTAAAGGGTAACTAACATTTTTTACAACCTGGACCCTAGTTTTTGCGTGAAAGTGAGGTGACTAATAGGAACAACAATCTTTGACATTGGGATAGGCCTTTTTAAAAACTTCTAATTTTTTAACAGAAAGGTTGACCTCTTTAGAAATCCTTTCCATAATGTTGTCAGACAGTAATAAGAATAATAATTTGAGCCTGTCAGTGACAAAAGAAGCACTTTTGCAAACATAAATACAAGCTTACCTCTGTTAGCTTACACTGTAGCTTATTTCACTGCTGCTGACTGCAGCGATCTTGCTTGATACTAAACCAATGTCAAAGATTGTAGTCAGTCACTTAGACACAAAAACAGGAAA
>NC_045751.1:17087283-17088322 GCF_008692095.1 Etheostoma spectabile
AGGTTAAAAAAAAAAAAAAAAAGGTAGTTACCCTTTAAACAGTGGTGGCCCAGAAATGCAAACGTGTGCTAGATTTGGTCCAGTTCTTCATTGTAATACAAGCATGTGGGGCCCTGTTTTGATATTTTATATCATCCCAGTAAAATAATATCCAAGCTCAGATATTTTTACAGTCTAAGCCTCAGACCCATCAGTTCTTAGCGCCATAGTGGAGCTGAACATATAGTTTGACTTGATTGTGGCACTAGAGAAAAACCAAAGATGTAAGCCTATGTGACGTAGTAGGCTGTGAATTTTGCACAGATCTGTACCAAAACATGTTTTCTTTTGTCTGTAGGATACCATTTGTAGGCCAGGGCATCTCTGCTGCATCACAATTCTTCATTCAGAATGGTTTGTCACATATTCTGCTTTTGAAAAATATTTTGTGTCCTGTGACAGGCTGTTCTCATGAACCATTCGTACATATAGGTACCAAAAGTAAAGTACTGTAATTCATATGTACCGTAATTTCTAAAATAAAGACCGGTAGTCAATTTAAAGCCGGGCCTCTGATAGTGGCCGGGGGCGAGGTCAACACGGACAAATAAAGGCCGGCCTCAAATTAAGGCTGGGAAAAAAATAGTGTGGATTGTCTCCTTAGTGCCTTTCATATAATGTGCATTCCAGTTTACCGTAATGTACATTTCTACCAATTTAATTTATCAGATTAAACAATATATTCCTGTTTTTTTCTGGGTTATGGTACTGATGTAAAGTATTATTTTCCTACCGGTACTTTAGTCAATGCGGCTGTAGCTGTTACTCAGTGTGTAGCATGTAGTAACATACAAGTGCCAACAGATGGAAGTAGCTACATTGGGTATAACACAGGTCTTATTTAGTGACAGAAGAGAATGACGGGCTCTGGTGCTAGTCACCAAGGGGGTAAGCCTCTCCTCTCTAAGCATAGCTCACATGGCGCCATTTTAATGCTACGAAGCCAACACCTGCCGTTAGCAACCCATTGACTGCCATTCATTTTGGCGCCACTTTGACA
>NC_045751.1:17088332-17102189 GCF_008692095.1 Etheostoma spectabile
TTACATCTGAAGCGTTTAAAGACTCTATTTGTGCATTATTTATTTCTAAAGAAACACGACAATGTATAAAAGGCTCCATTACTTTGCACCTCACGTAGCAGATTTTTTTTTTAAAATAGGCTAACGATTGCGTCATAACCAAGCAACATACCGTTGCATAGTTGACAAATCACCGTCTTGTCAGGAGAAGCTCGCAGACAGTTTCGACTTCCTTCAGCTGTTTAGGTTCAATCAATAACGTTAACTATCATGTTAATTAGCGGTGATTAGCCTGTGCCTATGTTATCTCCTAACATTTACCTATGCTCTCAGTCTCAGCTGATTGGGAATGATGGAGATTTCTCTTGGCAGAGCTATCAAAAGACTTACAACTTTCAGAGAGGTTGCCCACGTCACAACTACGTCGTCAAACTCAGTTGGAAGCTGCGCAGTAATGCCTTACCAGCACCGGTAAAGTGCTTCTAATATCCTTCACTGGTTTCCGTCCAGAACAATGGGATCTGTTGGTCCACTTCTTTAACTGTCTATGCTAGTGAATGACTTTTCAACAACAAAACAAAAAAAGTTTTCATTTCATTTAAAACAATTATACTTATCAAAACGAATGGAATTAGAAATAAAGGCCTGCCTCTAATAGAAGCCTGCTTCAGATAAAAGCCGGGTAACTTCTGTGGTTCAGGTAAATAAAGGCCCCAGCTTTTATTTGAGGAATTACGGTATTCCACCTATTTATTTGCTGTATGCACCACATTGACTGCTGCTGTATAAGACTGCTCTGGTCTGCTTAAGGACGCGGTTAGGGTGAATGGATGGGTCCCAAAACACAGGGCTTTCAAGCGGGGGGAGTAGAGTTTGCCTGCCGGGGAAAACAGAAGACTTTCACCCAGGAAACGTGTTTGTGTCCTGGGAATACTACTTAAGGCACACATGTCAAACCCAAGGCCCAAGGGTCAAATCCGGCCCGTCACAGATTTTTTTTCCGGTCTGTGTATCAATTAAGGTTCCCAATAAATTTGGCCTGCTTAGTTGTGTCCCAAACCAAAATACGGTAAACTGTTTTCAACTGCAACTACACATGACTCAAAGTAGATTTTGGGCAGATTCGCCAACTTTGAGAAATTCCTACAGAACCAGAGCGTTTGCAAGTTCAGGCCTGTGAAAGGCCTTGTTTTGCTTGATTTGCTAAACTTGCTGACTTTTTAGGGCTTTATGAGTACCACATTGTATGTGACAAGGCTACAGTATATGAGACATGCAATAATACAGTCAAAAACGCGGTAACGTAAATATGTTTTGGTGCCCAAATTTACGTTACCGCATGACGGTTAACTCATCTGTAGCGGCCGTAACCTCACAGTGACCGGTACCTGACTCCCAGTTACATTTCTTTGGGTAATTTTAACTGTAAATACTGCTAAACTTAACTGTCATGCAAGAGGTTGTCACGTCTCCAGCCAGTGATCGCCTATTTCTGTAGGCTATCACACAAACTATTGTGCATTAGTGTTCCTACGATATCATACAAAGACGTTCATGAAAATGCGTTGCCTGTGATGGTCTTGGATCAGGGTTAGCTCTTGTTTAGGCGCCATATTCCATTTTAAGTTCACTGTAATGATGGATTATGTAACCAACGCACGAGAAATAAATATAAACTGATGTTTGCCTGGAAGGAGGATACATGAATAAACCCAGGTACGTCCCTGGAATTCTTCATCAAGCCTTTGACTCATCGCTAAACTAAGTGACTGTTAAGCTGATTAACAATCACCTATTCACTGATGGAAACAGAGGAGGCAGCCATAACACACAATGCAGTACAGCCAATCCCCCCTGAGAGCCGACTGCTGTAAGGTGACACTATTCACACTGCACAGTACGGAAAGTACACACGGCTTCTCTGTGAAAGAACTCTTTGTTTGGGAATATTAGCACCAGTCAGTCAAATGTTCAAAGTTTGAGACACACAATCAGAGCTCCAACAAACTTTGACCTGTTTCCAGACCTTCATTCCAAAACGTGTAGCTTGAGTCATATGCTTCAGAATTTAATAGTGTGTTTCATTTGTACTCAGAAGTCGAATTTCCAAACTCGGAACACGGACAACCTAACAGTATCCCGAGTTCAAAACCCAATATGGCTGCCCTGTGCATCAACAGTTGTGAAAGCAGTAGTAACATACAGTTTATTAGCAATTCTGTCTTATTTGTGTCTCACTACACCAGTCATACACATAGTCCAACTGCAATTTGGATATTTGACTTGGTAACAAGGTGTTTGGTGCACATGTAAGGTTGGGCATAACCTTAACATGGTGCCTTCCCATTCTCCCTGCTGATTCCTCATGTCGGTATCAATTTTTGTCTTCATAAAAAGGTCAGTTTTTTGGTTTGGCAGCTTATAAAAATGGGTTATTTACTATGTTGGTAGTGTATCGTACCACACTGGAGCTTTTAGGCATTTTCTGTTGTTTGCTAGCAGAAGGAATTGAGGTGGCACCTTCATGCAATACAAAGTCAATGGAGAGCAGAAAGTTCTTTTCCCCTCCGGCAGGGGATGGGACCTAAATGCGTTCGGTCTCTATGGCCATGGAGAAATCTCAATTGTGATTGGTCACAGGGTGCATCTTACTTTCAGATATCAGCTCTCTAATTCTCATTTCAACTGCAGCTTCTAAACTGTAATATCTGATCCATGACAGGATAGGTGTCCATGCAATTATTCACTAACACAGAGAACAGTGCCTAAATATGAATACTGAATATTGTGATCTGGCATACAGCCATACTGTAAGCAAAAACAAGATGGCTAGCAATTGCTCTTTTCTGGACTCAATCCTTCCTGGACCACCTGTACCTTCTAAATATCCATCTCTAAATGTTGTTCTCAAATGGCTTGACTGCATGGCATTACACAAATGAGACCATGGCGACTAAATGGTTCATGTTGCTGTTTTTCAGCACAGGAAGGACTGTGTGGTGTTGCATTGACTGAAAGCAGCAAGTGGAAACCACAGCAGACACATGTGCCACTTTGAAGTGCTCTGACTGCTTATACACAGAAAGTCCTACAGCCGGTGCTGCTATGGTTTTTCCTTTACACACCACATGACAACTAGGTTAGCTAACACAAGTAGTGGCTGCCCACTGCTATTACAGACACAATGAACTTCCTAAATCAGTAAAGTCAACTTTAAAATGTTTCTATTTATGTTTTGTATGCCTTAAATAAAGGGCTGACTCACAGAGAGCCAGGGTTTACTTGATTTGAAATGCTTAGTCTTAGGGGTTGGGAGAGGGGAATCAATGCAGCATAGTATTATGATATCTTCCGTGGCAACACTGTATCTGTAATAGATAGCACAGCAGTGCATACTTGTTAACATTTAATTGAGTTGGACTAGGCTGTAATACAAACAGTTCAGTTTGCCAGGTGCATACATGACTGATTTTGCAGCAATGAAATTAAAGTGAAATGAACAAATGGAGAAACAGATGTTGACAAAGATTTCCATTGGTCGCATTGTGGTCCTCCACAGAACTTGAGAATAAACTTGTAACCAGTGTTACTGTGTGAACAATTACAGCGTGAGATGGCTACAGCGGGATACAACAGAAACACTGAACAAATAGTCGACAAAATCCAGAAACTTCTAAAAGGACAGGGGCCGAAAAAGGAGGTTGCAATCTGATGGTCAAGTGTTCTAAGACTCAGACTGAGTGCACTGACTGGGGCACTGCTGTCACAGTGTCACTAATGTCAGATGAAAACACTACAAGTAAAGTTAAAGAAGCAACTTCCATTTTGTGCCAAGGTGACAGTCACAGTTTTTAATAATCTTTGTGTTCTTAACAAGAGCCGTTTAGAAAAAACAGTCAGGCAATGACAGCGAGCACACACATGTACATTGACGTAACAATGTGGGAATTCTGTGTTGACTTGACTTTAGGCAATATGCACAAGACTGTCAAGTGAGAACATGTCCTCGGACGGTTTTCCCTGACAGAGAGGTAAAAATGTTTTTCGATTTAGGTTTTTTGCTAAGTATGTTGCAAGATTTGACTCTAAATGGAGCAGCAAGTCAATGACAATGAGTCCCAAGACCAGGCTGTAACAGTAATGTGATTATAGACTGTAAAAATAATGGACCAGGCTTCCTAGTCTGAAAAGTGAAGCCATTGTGAAAGTACCTTAAAGCCGCGTTCTGTCAGAAGTCAGTTTCTGTAGAAGTTTATGAGAAAATGACCCTTCTCTCGTCTCACTTCATTGTTTTGAGTTTGTAATCTCAATTGCTATTTTTAGGTCTTCTTCAATACAGACAGATGTTAATTTTGTAAATTATGGTTGCATTTATTTTAAAATAGGTGTTAAAGCAGGGCATGCTTTAAGGGTGTGGCTACAAGCCGACCTGTCAATCACACCAGAGGCTATGCAATGCTAACCATGGCCCTCTAGACACCGTACATTTGTTTTTTTCGTCCTAAACTTTGACATTCTCACTTTGTTTTTTTCACTAACAATCTAAAATTCCCCAAATACCTGCAGGCCCATTATTCAAAGTTTACTTGGCAGGAATTGTGGAGGACTTTATTTATTTTATTGTGAATTATATAGAATCAGGGTTTGCATCTTTAACATGCAGCGCTCTTGATATATTTTGGCCCACGCTCATATTATTTAATTATCAATACCTGACATTAAGACAAAGAATTGGAACTCCATGGTACTGTTCTTGCATGTGTCGACAGCTGGATATCAGCAGATAGCGAAAGGAGGATTGTGCCCAAATGCTGACATTAACCAGCCTCCTACAGGCTGCTGAAATTCAAGCGTTCAGAGCAGAAGCACAGGCCTCGGACGGTTCTCCCTTTTTGTATTAGAGAAGGGATATTTAAGAAGCGGTTTCCATTAGTGGTTCTACACAGGCTCAATACTGACTACTGAAAGTGTTTTTCAAAAGATAAATAGGAAAATGATCCTAATACTTTTTGTTCATTAACAAATACCAGCCTATACTGACTTTACAAATCATATAAGCAAAGGAAAATTAGTGTTGCATACATAGGTTAACCATGGTTTGTGCCTCTCGTGTATTACTGTAGAGTCACAGAGCTAAGCATGCAGCTTTCTGAAAAATACCCATCAATCTTTGAAAAACCCAGAAGGTGGTTTAACATTTAGAATTCTCACAAAGACCCTGAATGTAAAAACAATCTTTCCGCAGAAAGGTTCCTTATTCAGGTAGAGGGAATTAACATATCTCCTTGCTCGTTTTGTGCATGATGTACAACATAAATGCGTAATATGGAAAATATAAAATAATTGAAAGGAGCATCAATATAGACAAGTATGACTGACAATAAATAATTTAAATTTGTAAATTTACATTGAGAAGGGAAATATGACATTTCCGGCTACGGTCTTTGTTTTGATCAATATAAATTAATACATTTCTTTGGAAACATGTATAATGCAGCAAGCAGAATGTTTCTTTGGCCAGATTGCAAAAAGAGTCTTGGAGGATTCTGGGAAAAGGTTTTAAAATAGCTTGTGTTTGTCTTGAAGAGAAAACAGGTGCTTAGCTCAGTGACATAATGTAATGGTACAGCATGAAAGGCAAAAACTGGGGCTAAATGTACCTTTACGTTAAGAAGTTTCAAGCATGTGCACTGAGGACAACGTGAACATCATATCTCTTAAAAAGTATTAATATGAACAGGGTATAAACAGCCTCGCGGAAGGTACCTGCCAACACTTTTAGAGTGCTTCTCTAAAAAAACAAAGTGGTCCTTTCGCTTTTCTTCAACTTGTTACCGCATGCCATGAAAGCATCCCAGGCTCTCAGCAGTCAAGGGTCAAGTCCACGAGAATGACACCAAGTAAAAGCAAAGACAGTTTTTAAGAAAACAAGCAAACAACCAAAAAGTGGAAGTACAAAGGAGGAGCTTTTTGTTTTCTCATGTATAAACCACACTTGGCTCAGTTTTCAGTTTCATTAGTCCATATGTCCAAAGACCAAAGGTACCATATTTGGGAACGAGACTCACCTCCAACCTCATCTGCCTTTTTCTTGCCCTCGTAATAAAGTCAGGTTCCTCCTCATTAAGCGGCTGCCATCCCAGTCCCTCTCCCCCTCCTCCACTGTCCTCCCCCCAGCCTCTCCCCCTACCAGCCTCTCTCCTGTCCTGGACGAGTCTTGTCTTAAAAGAGAGCCACCTGCTGCTACCATCAGGCCCTGGTTCTGTTGGCCTGGCTGGGGTTGGGCCGGCAGAGCCCGTGGGAACTGTTTAGCATCCAGCACGTCCTTGTACTGGATCTCAGGCCTGATCATCTTCAGACAGGCCGTCCTGGTGGCGTTGTCCAGCCCCAGCTGGAGCTCGTAGCCGAGAATTTTCACCAATCCGCTCTGGTACGGGCGGATGTTTTTGTCTCTGATCCGGTGTGATTCTACAGGTTTTCCGCCATCCCTGAGACAAACCCGAGCCAAATCTTCCCGCCGCATCCTGAGAAGAGCTACTTCCTGCTCCATCTGGGAGTGACCAAACCTATTGATTTCCTCCCAGAAGGTTCGGTTGAAGGATTTATATAAATGCCAGTCCAGGGCATTCCATTGCCGCAACTTCTCCCGCTGTTCCTCCGTTACATTGGTCAGCGTTTTGGCTTGGGAACGTACCACTCTAGCACCAACGCCGGCCGCCGCAGCTGCTTTGCCCACCCAGCTCCCGCTCATCCCCCCGATGACACTGGGCTTCTGCTGCCGAGCATTCAGGCTGAATGAGACGACAGCGTCCAGTGGCCAGCAGAGGGCGTGTCTCAGCAGGATCATGGACTGGTCAAAGTATTCCGACACCAGAATCAGCTTGAAAGTGCGGCGGATCATGGCCTCGGCACGCTGAGCCAGTGCCACAGAGAAATTAGCATTGTGGTCCATGCCAAAGTCAAACCACAACAGGTTCCGGGCGTAGTGGTTGTTGCGAAGGCGGGGGTCGTAGTATTTCTTAGGGTCGTCAGCAAAGTCCCCCAAGCTTTTGGCTTTCCGAAAAGCAGGCGCAACCTCTTTATAATAGGCAAAGGAGGACTCAGCCAGAGCAACTGGGTCCCTGATGATAGAGAAATAGAACGTGTCTGCAGGCATCACCTTCTCTGTCTAAGAAACAGAAAAGGAGAACTTGAGTTACTTGGAGTGTTTTAATCCATTGCAATTTAACTATAACTGTTGTATAATTTGTTTTTTTCTGTAAAATGATCACCAGTAGCCTCTGTCTGTCAGCACTATTAGGGAAAACTAACCTGATTTTCACGACACTTGGTGGAAAGGTGTGGCATGAGCCAAGGAAGAACCCATTACATTTTGGAGCAGCTCCAAATCATGGGGCGGATACACAAATACTTTTTTCACTTTTGGCTCGGTTTGCTTTTTGTCAGCAGGATTACAGATGAAATATAGGCCCGGTTAACATGATATCAAACTTTGGTGCGGAATCCGAATGATGGGGCAGATACACAAATCAAGTTTTGTTAACATTACGAGATAGGGCATGTGTTGTATTCAAGGGGTGCCGGACTATATGGAAAAATTAGTTCCCGACTGGGAAAATTCAGATAATGCTTCCTCATGCTTCCTGTCACACCACAGCCACCAACCAAAGGTCCATCTCAGGGCTGCCACTGCAAGATGTAAACAACAGAAACACAGAACGTGTGAGGAGACCCCATTACTAAGCTAACTTTAGCTAATGTTGCAGACTGTTGGTGCAGTAGGGGAGCTGAAGAGAAGTTATGGACCTCCTTGTCAAAGACAAATGTAATCCCGGAAAAAAATGTTCCCTCAAAACGTAATTGTGAATGCAGTTTAGTTGTAGGGGAAAGTAATTTTAAGGAGACAGGGCTGCTTTATATTACAATGTATAGGGCTGGGTACGGAATTTAATCATTTTTAGGCATTGACTGAATTGCTTCTGAAGTATCAGGTGTCAAAAAATGTCTCGTCATTCAATACCAAATTCCAATACATAAGGAGTAAATCTCATCAGAGTCAGTGAGCCAATAAGCATGCAGCATGCTTCTACCAAGATACATTTTGAACAAAACCCAGCCCTAACAATGTATCCTTATTGTTTCAGAACATCCCATTATCAACATCCCACAGTCACACCACTTCCCCCCTCTCCTCTCTTGAATAACTCACCTCAGCCTTATTAAATCTCATGTGATTGCCCATGATGTGGAACTCCACGGCTCTAGGACCTCTGTAACCTTTGACCCTGTGAGCGTTGAATGGTAGTGGGTAGCCCAGCTGGTAGCCCAGTGGCAGGGCGAAGCGCAGGTCACGCTCATCCCCAAAGCGGTACAGCATGTTGAGCACAGTGCTGCTGGCCGTCTTATGTGTCTTGAGGAACATGATGTGGGTGTGGGGCTGACAGGAGCCCAGTGAGGGCCCCTGGGCATCGGGGGAAGAGAAGATGGAGCGACCGGCTGACTGGACACTGCTGAACAACAGGGAAAAGGTAGGGAGCAGTTTAACTTCAGATTTCACATGTGTAGAAAATCCTACAAACGCAGCAAATGACCAAATGACTCCATAAAATGGTTAAGGTGTTGCTTTTAGTGATGAACCTACAGAGAATTATCAACATCTCTGTAGTTCCCCTCAGCTCTACAGGGCATTTAGTTCCTTTTTGCTTCGGTTTTCTGATAAAATCTCATTAACTAGGTTTCCAGCAGCAGCAGGCAGCTCTTTTAGTGCTCAAAAAAACTCTGCTAAACCCACTGTATACTACCTGCCCAACACCTAACAGCAGACAGACAGTTAGAAACTAGTTTGCGAACATAGGGGAGCATCATATACTGTTAATAATAATGGACAGAGCATGTGTGACGTCATCCATTGGTTTGTGGAGATCTGCTATGACTCGTCGAGGTTGCAGTTACGGACGCAGCCATCTTGGTGGTGGATGTGACAATTTTAGACGAGAAGGAGGAGTGAGGGAGGAGCCACGTTACATAACACACTTTCACTGGCAATCACATCACAGCCACGCCCTAAAACACCAGATTTAAAAACAGCAATTGAGACCACAAACTCATTATGAAAATGTATACTGAGATAATAAATCAAGTGAGAAGTGGGTCACTTTCTCATAGATGTCTACAGAAACCAACCTTCTTTTGCTGGAATTCTGCTGGAATCCAGATAGACTGCAGGTTAAAGGCACTTCCGCATTTGCAGCACTTCGCCAAACCAGCTGCTTTGTCCATAAATATGAACAGTGTATGGCGAGCATTTAGCAGCTAAAGAGACACATATTTTTCTCAGAAGTTGGTGGAGACCAAAACCAGGGCTAAAACGAGAGTGAATATTGGACTAACTTTCATGAGATGGACACAAACATGACTCCAAATAAAAGGTTATGTTGCTCTGTGTTCATCATGACTTAATATTGTGATTTGTCAATGTTGTTTGCTTTGCAACCTCCAAGTGGCCAAAAGTCAATTAATGCAGCTTTGATTTCAACTAGTTTTTTTCAATAATTTTCAAATGTATCTGCATTTTTTGCTTAACTCAAAGAAATTTAGACTGCTGAGCGGTGTTGTCATTCTTGTGAGCTGCAAAAAGCTTTTAGGGACGTGCGAGTAGAAGGTTGCAAGTAGTTTCATTGTAGAGCCTGGCTGGTAAGTGCATGACTCAGTTCTAAAAGGGCATGTTATTTAACTTTTTTAAAGTCAAATCTAAGGGATCCTTATTGTAAGTATCAGTGTTGTCATCACACACAAAAAAAAAAATCACACTGTTTTTAAATATATATTTACAACTTATCAACAGATACAAACAATACACTGAGACATTAGAATGCGTCCCAGAACCAAAAAAACACAGAGAGGAAATCTGGGAGGGAGGGAAAAATCCAGCAGGCTTTAATGCGTAGGTCAGTTAAAAGGCAGCTTAGTTTTAAAAGCCAGTTGGTATGCTCTAACCACACCATAGAAATGATCTCAACAGGCAGAGGGACTGCAACCTGAACCTCCCTCAGGGCCCTTGGACCCTGATGTTAGAGTGAAGGAGTTAAATAGTTAGCTTTGAAGAGGGCCTCCGCTCCACAAGACGACAGAGGTTAACGTTAAGTCAAAGACTACTTGAGGGTTAATAATTGTCTTCAGTATTATGGTCTTCTTGTGTTCAGCAAGTCCATATTATTATCAAAATCATATCAGTTCAAACTGTCCTTTGAAAGAAAAAAATACCGTTAAAATAAACTCCCAAAGCCCTTAAAATTATCAGTACATGTTATCTTACTGTAAAGCGTGAACAACATACTGTTTTAAAATGACAACAATCCTGAATTCAATCATGCTGCAGAGACCTGCCACTACATTCTTCAAAACAACATCCTAAGTACACAGTTGAGAAAGTTAGCCATTAATAGCAAATGCTCACAAACTTCAACAGAACCTAATAGTGAATAGACGGATTGTACATTAGCATTCATAACACTGAGCAGTCTTCTCTTTGTTTCTGACTGTTGTGCAATTTGCAACGACGATACAAATTACACACACAAAAGTTACAGCACACCTTGTTTCAATATGACAGATGCACATTTCAAATGTCATACCGCTAAGAGCTCATTTAATTCAATTCAATTTTCAATTCAATTTTATTTACAGTATCAAATCATAAGAAGAATGATCTCAAGACACTTTACAGAGGTTTAGACCACACTTTATAATTTACAAAGACCCAAAAATTCCAGTAATTCCCCAAAGAGAAGAGACAGTGGAAAGGAAAAACTCCCTTTTAGGGAGAAACCTTGGACAGAGCCAAGCTCTTGGTAGGCGGTGTTTGACGGTGCCGGTTGGGGGTGTGATGAACAGTGGTATTAATGATAATGGAACAGTAACTACAAATAGTAGTTGTAGCAGTCCATGGCGTAGCCGGGCACTGCAGGGCGTTGCAGGGTTTAACAGGCCACAGCAGGGCACTGCAGGGTTTAACAGGGCACAGCAGGGCACAGCAGGGTGTGACAGGTTGTTACTAAAAGATTGAAGTACCCTTTTTATCTTCCTCTCAGCCAACACAGGCTGCTAACACATCTTGGCTTAATAAACCACAATCAACCAACATGAAACCCCATCCAGGCTAGGGTTGGTTACAGTTCACATTTCAAATATGGTTCCGGTACCCAATGGTACCTTTTTTTCCCTACTTTCACTCTGCAATAACAAAAAATAATGTAAAAAAATAATATAAAAATAATTCCAAACCTGTTTACCCTATTTACTTACAACATCTTGCTATTTATTTAGAACATTTACACCCCACCCCCTCCCAAAACAATCCTGTTCTTTCACTGCCCTGAAACTTTTATTTCTTGTATTTGTATCTTATTCTATTTTTTTATCTTGTTTTAATTGCTATTTAATGTTTCATGTAAAGCACTTTGAATTGCCTTGTTGCTGAAATGTGCTATAGAAAAGAAGTTCCCTTTTCTACAATCTCTGGGGTGTGTATGTTTACTATAACACTATGGATTATTCCCAGTGACTAGATCACTGTGATCACCATCGAATGCTGAGGCGACAGGTAGGGCTGGAGAAAATCCGATATCACCATCATTTTGATCAAATATCTTAATGTTGACACTGTTGCGATCATAGTATTAAAATAAACCACAGAAACTACACTGTAACTCATTTTCCAGCATCACTGACAGCGCAACTTCAATAACTTCATAATCCACAAACCACGGTAAGCCGTGTGCATCACTTTTTAGTGTCCCATGGAAACAGTTTCTGTTGTCGTGAGCCTCTTGCAGAATGCCTGTATTTGGTTGTGTTTTCTCTATTTGCTGCATTTTTTTTCAAAGCACATTTTATGGCCAAACAAAAAGTAAACTGCAGCAAACAGAGTAAGGGGCAAACCATGACGAAATCTTTGGAAAGGTGTTGCTTCATTTACAGTAAAGGCAAAGTTTGGCTTTAAATGTCATACTTAGCTGACTACAATACCCTGCAGACTATACCTGTCTGTTTTACATCACCTATGATCAAATCATGAATTGACTAATTTAAAAAAGCATTAACAGATATTATATATTAGTCGCTAGGGCTGAATGTTACATATCACAGATTGTTTACAGAAATAAATAAAAAAATTGCAAATCGAATCCTAATTGCATATCTGGCTTTAAATCACAATTTGTACATAATCCAACTGTAAAGCCAATATAGTGCTCCAAGCCAAGTCTTTCATCACTTAGGTAAAGAAGTGTCCTGTGATTCAGGGTACCACCAGTGCATTTAGCCGCCGAATGATTCTCCTTAGTTCCTCATTGTGGTTCTTGTTGCCACTGTCACATGGTGAGCAGACAGCTGAACAAGCTCATACAGTCATCTCATGCTGCTGTGGTAAACAGCTGTGCACGTACACAGAAGCAGCAGTCACATTTAACAGGCCTGATAGCAACAGTTTGTGCCTCAATGGCGTGATAAAATTAAGTTTACAAAAATACACTCCTTTCATTTGTAATCACTCGCCGAAAGCAATTTAATCATGATCATACACTGTAAAAATAATGATAAATAATGAACAGCATGGTGTTCATTTGGTAAATCATAGTCCTATTCCTTTTAAAATAAGATAAGATAAAACATGGGATGTTTTAGGGCCGTGACGACACGCCACATGGATTTTTTTCTTACCGCGATGGAAAAGCAAGAAATCCCGGCGGTAGTGAGGTATACCGCAACAACCTTAGAAGAGGAGCGTAAGATATAGCGAGAATGGCAGGGTGCCTTAAGTGCGGGACGTCGGTGCTCGGGTGGTTGCGCAAGGAGAGTGAACGTAACGGAGAGTAGCGTATGAGTGCTGTTGTGAGGAAAAGCGAGAGAGAAAAGAGATTGCAAAGACGATGTAAAGTCAGTTAAAAGTGAACAATAAAACGTTGAGCTAGAGCCTCTCAAGACACGGTGGCTATCTGTTGTCAATGCTGCCGGTAAAGTGGATGGTGTTAGCCCCGAAAAGCATTGGCTTATCGGCAGCTAGCTACACTGTCATATCTGAGTTTTCTGTTGTTGCATGTCTAAAACAACCTTTGAGCGTACACGTTCCACCAAAACAAGTTCCTTCCCTAGGCTATTTTGCAGAGACAATTGTGATTGGTTTAAAGAAATGCAAATACACCAGAGCATGTTTTTCTCCCACCCCGATATGCTGTGTGGACTGGTCAGACCTTCCTTTGCAGCGCTGTGGAGGAAGGTCTGGCCAAGCGAGACTAAGGTGGCACTAGCGTAAGCTGGAAGCTTTAGAGAAAAATTACAGATGCTCTGTGGACTGCAGTTCATGCAGATGAATGGCACCAGTTTGTGTTTACCTGTGGTTGAAAATTGTTAATTTTCTCTCTTTAGCGTTTAGCCTAGCGCAGCACCATAGAAGGCACAGTCTATGATCATGATGTGATGACCCTGCAGGTGTTTTGCCATTGACAACTGGGCTGGTTCAATCTGCTGTCTGTGTCCATAGAATGTTAATTTAAAGTGCTGGTGTGTCCATGTTGTCAGGCTAACAATTGCAATGCAAAAGATATAACTGAAAAGCCAGCAAAAGTTTAAATAAATTAAAAAAATACAACAAGTACATGATATAAGATACCTCTTGTTGAAGATGACCCCCAACAGCTGGCCAGCAAACCCAATGGCAACGAAGAGCAGCAGCGCCTTCCACATCCAGACTGGACCCAAACGACCACAAACCAGCCACCGCAACATCCTGGGAGGAGGAGAGGAGGGGGAAGAGGGGAGGGTGGATGGATGGATGGATGGGTGGGTGGGTGGGTGGGAGGATGAATGGAGATGCAGGGT
>NC_045751.1:17102199-17104363 GCF_008692095.1 Etheostoma spectabile
TGACAGAGAGGAGATGCAAAGATAGAAGTAAAGAAAATGAAAGGGTCAAATGAGAGAACCAATGGAGTGGAATAAAAGATTGGGGGTGGGCAACAAAGGGATGGATGGGTGGGGAAGGAGAAATTATGTTACAGTATGAGGTGGGAGTAGTGGTGCCATGGGTGATGATGTCGTATAAAAAGAGAGGGGTTGAAGAGATAGGCAGAGTGTGGGAGAGAGAGAGAGAAGGGTGGAGGAGGTAGAAGGGAAAGAGGGAGGGAAAGATTTGGATGAGTCATAAAGTAAACATGACTAAGGCATCATCATCAGGAAAGCAGCCTGAAGCGTCCAGAGACTACAGGACCTGCTGCAATCTCTAGATCCTAAAGATATAATTCAGAACTGAATGGGTCTCATCAATATGTCTGCTGATATATATATATACACATACACACACACACAAATACAGTATACACACAATATGTATATAAGAGATTAACAAAGTTTTACCGTGTCATTCTAAAAAGTGCTATTCCTTTGATATCTCTGAATTTGAGCAACATCAGTGCACCGCAGCATAGTGGCAAAGGGAGAAAATAACCGTCCAATCAGAACTGAGCATCTAAATGACGCGCTCAACGCAAACATGCCTGCCAGCCTCAGGCTGGAGAGACAGGAAAAGAGCCTGCCTGTGTGAGAACAGGGGGGTTATGTCATTATGGAAACAGGAATTAATAGTAATATTGAATTTGAACGTTATTGATCCATCTGTCCTTTTTGTTCTCCAGTTTGCAGCAGCACACCATGGCTGGGATGTCCAAGCCCAGAGACAGGGAGAGATTTTGAAGAAGGGTATTTATTTATTTTTTTAATTCCTGCTATTGTACCTCTGAACAACTGCATTTCTGCACTCGATGGTGCAGAACTGGACTGGCAAGTGGGAGATCACATTTGTACATTTGCATACCACCGTGGAAATTTACACTCCAAGTGAGTGTAAATGAGTGCTCTGTTCTTTATTATTACACAATAAGAACAGTTCCACACACCCACACACACATGGATGTAGCTGAACTGACAAACTGCATCTCATTCAACCACCTTTTTCAGTGTTTAATAGACAACCACACAACCTATTACTATTAATAAAAATATTTCTTTGCCGCTTCACATTCTGTTAATGCAACAGATCACAAAACTATATAATAATAATAATAATAAAATAATAAATGTAAAGCAATTAAACGATTATGTACTACTACAGGTCATGTTTATTAAATGATGCCCAAAATATGTCACAGACTACAAATTGCTAGTATCAGCTAGCGCTAGCTAACATCAACGTTAGGTAGGCACAAGCTAACGCTAGCTAGAAGGGTTTGTCGGGACTTTGCGAGTTGGGATTTGAAGTCATAACTTAGGGGCTGAAAACTGTCTGGGACGCAGCAAAAGCCCCCTATTCTCGGCTTTACTCAACTACCAGCTGCCGGTGTCACAGCTTTTTCAAGTTCTTCTGCTCCTACTGTAGCCATGACCGTCTCTATCAACTGATTTCAACATGCTCCGTTCACATGAACATACAACTGATTTTAACATGCCTGGTACACGTGAACAGAAAATTGCGTTGCCTGTATCTTTTTACCCAACCCATCATAGTGATTTATCAGCCCTCATTAAGTAACAAGTAACAAGAGACATAAAAAAATATATTTTTATAATTTTTACATGCATTCTGAATTGTGAGTGTTGATCCGTGCGGACCACGGATCAACCATGGTCCGTTACACCGCTATCTGTTAACGTGCTTCACTGAGCGCTGAGCCTGAACTAAAGGTTCCAGATTATCTCTGAAAAGAAAGTCAGTGGTTTTCCCTACCATTATAAGGCGTAGGCGCAGCACCCAAGCACCACCTAAGATGAATGGATTTGTAATCAATTTCAGCATCAAAACTAACTAAATGACTGTTCTTAGATGATTGATTGTAGTCGGTCCCCAGTGGGCTTCTTCAGCAAGTTGTCTTTAAGCTTTTTGAGTATTATTTATTCATCATTTGCTCTAACTTTTCCAATGTTTTAGACACCGATATGGAAATAACGGTCATAAGTGATGTAAAATAGCCTTTTTCCATTGAAAAAAGTAACATTTTCTTGAGGGAGGACCCCCCCCCCCAAAATAAGTTGCCTA
>NC_045751.1:17104373-17104847 GCF_008692095.1 Etheostoma spectabile
TCTTTAGAGTCTGTAACATACATGTAGAGAGACTAAAGATCCTTCTTTTTTTCTTAGTTTATGCTAAATAATTAATTTAAAAAAAGGTTAGTTAGGTTGAAAAAAATCATTGAATGAAAACTAAATTGATAACAATGGGTAACAATGATCATTAGTTGTAAGATCGAATTATTATAATCCTTTTTTCACATCTATTGCTTAAACAACTAGTTGATTTATTGATTTATTGATTGATGCTATTTAGCTCGCACATTCCTCCACAGTGCTGCGGAGGGTCTGGCTTCTCCACACAGCATTACGGGATGGGAGAAAAACGTGCTCTGGTTTATTGGCATTTCTTTAAACCAATCATAGTCGTCTTGGGCGGTGCTAAGCGCCGAGCGGAGCCACGGTGCCTCTCCTAAATAGCCTCTGGAAGGAACTTGTTTTGTTAGAACATGTGTACGTTCAAAAGTTGTTTTAGTCGTGCAACAG
>NC_045751.1:17104857-17104931 GCF_008692095.1 Etheostoma spectabile
TTGGACAGATGGTCTAGCTAGCTGTCTGGATTTACCCTGCAGAAATCTGAGGAGCAGTTAACCCTAGTCCTCAG
>NC_045751.1:17104941-17109131 GCF_008692095.1 Etheostoma spectabile
GAGTTTACAATGCCAACACAAAGAAAGAGGAAGGAAACGTATACATCCGAAGAGAGTGACATGCAGCGGAATTTCCAGCTGAACAAGAGCCATTCCGGGAGTGAGTGTTGTGGAAAAAGACTACAAGTTGTATAAAGAAACCCCAAAAAACAAGACAATAGGAAATGCAATTATTGCAATGCAATCATTTTAAATGAATAGAGAAGTGCATTGCCACTTTGCATGAATAGTTGTTAGATGCAAAACAGATGTGTTTTGCAAATTGACTGACAAAATTGGAAATTGATTGCCAAATGAAAAATGTTTGCAATTAGAATAGAGACACCAAATAACTTACATAGCCTACAGAAAAGAAAACAGGACCGTTTTTATTGGGGCCTGGTGGTACTCAGTCAAAGTGCTGCTCACAGTAACCACATAATATGAAACATATGTTATAAACATATGGAACGCAGAGGTAAAACAGTCCCAGCAGAAGATGGATGATACAGAGCGGAGAAATCGGTGGCCACCACCCCAACACAAAGAAGCCTTTAGTATAGCCTACATCACAGACGCCCTCCTCCCTCCCCTCCAATGGGTGGACTGAAAAAATTGTCAAGAGAAAGGCCTTTGAAGCAGCCCCTCCAACCCTCCGCCCACACCTTTTTCCTCTTTCCCTGCAGGAGCACCGCGCAGCTCCTCATCCGCCTTTTATTCCCCACAATTACAGACGGCATCCCCCAGTCGCTGCGCTTCACCGATTCTTCCTCTGACCGGTTATCCTACTCCACCCGGCTCCTGCTAGGCTATAGCTAACGTTACCTGGCTCTCCGTCTGAAAATCATAGCTGAGTCCCCGGGCCGGTATCGGTGACGGTGTTATTGTGCAGCTGCAGAGAGCTCGGAGCATCTCGAAGGCTTTCGCTGCAGCCGGTCCGTCCGCCGCCGGTACAGATCAGGCCATGGAGCCGGAGCCGGAGCCGCAGCGGCCCCACACGGAGCCCGGGTCGGTCTGCAGGATACTGAACGCAGCTTCAGTCCTCACCGAGGCTTTAACAGAATTCCCTCTGTCTGGGTACAGACCGCTCTAACGTTTATTCTGCCGACTGCCGACACACACACTGGAACAGAGCGCAGAAAGGGCGTCTGTGTGTGCGTGCGTGGAGTACTTCCGGTTTCAAAATAAAAGCGTCTTTACGTACATGCAACACAATCCACAAGAACCTAGGGCTGCTTGATTATGGAAAACAAAATCACAATACCAATTATTTTGGTCAATATTGAAATCCCCATTATTTAACACCATTACTCATTGACTTTTTCATACGACAAATCTATCTGCAAAATTCTGTTTATAATAGTATTCATTTCTATATTTATACACTACTTATCCATGTCCTGCACTTATGAAACCGTTGTATATCCTGCACTTACTGCTGTTGCACTTCTGGTTAGACCTAAACTGCATTTTGTTGCCTTGTACCTGTACCTGTGTAATGACAATAAAGTTGAATCTAATCTAATCTAATCTTTTGAAAAGGCTGCAATTACTGAATTTAAAAAATTGTAAAAAAGTTAAAGCAACTGTGACAAAACTAATTTTTAATTTTTTTTATTCAGAAAACAAGACAAAATTTTAGAACTGACCATGGCTCATTTAAACTTTTTGTTGATACAGAAATAGGGTCTACAGTGGCTAAATCTGTCTTCATTTCCGATCAATAGTCATTTTAAAAAGATTTTCGGGAGTTTTTAAGGGGCCATGAGTTGAGCTGGACGCCCCACGTTTGCATAGACTAACCTGGATTCAACATTATGCAAGTGAGGAGCAGGTAACTCTACGCCCGTCTCTCGAAAGTTGTCGCAGCACTGCCAGAATGCATTGCCCAGCCGTTTACATAGACAACAAACAGAAAACATGGAAATGACAGTTGCCAGTGGACACATACCATGACTGGACGGGTCAAGAGGCAGTAGGTATATAGTGGGCTATGCTTTAGCCAGAATTTTGAAATACTAAGGCTATGAGTCCAATTTTGCAGCAATACGCCTAATGATTCATTTAAATCAGACCTGGGCATCTTACGGCCCGCGGGCCACATCCGGCCCTTTGTGCGTCCCAGTCCGGCCCGCGTGTTGCCAATCATAAATTACAAAATAAATTTAAAATATATCTATGTCGAGTGTGCAATACAACTGTGCTGCTTTTATTTTGAAAAGGGTTATTTATGGACGTGTGTCCGTGCGTAACCTGTGAGTGAAGGTGCACAGCGACGAGTGATGCCCTGTTACCCCCGAGATGCCCGGTTACCCCCGAGATGCCCTGTTACCCCCGAGATGCCCTGTTACCCCCGAGATGCCCGTTACCCCCAAGATGCCCGCTTACCCCCGAGATGCCCTGTTCCCCCGAGATGCCCGGTTACCCCCGAGATGCCCTGTTACCCCCGAGATGCCCGGTTACCCCCGAGATGCCCTGTTACCCCCGAGATGCCCTTTCCCCCAGATGCCCGCTTACCCCAATGCCCTGTACCCCGAGCCCTGTTACCCCCGAGATGCCCTGTTCCCCGAGATGCCCGGTTACCCCCCAAGATGCCCGGTTACCCCCGAGATGCCCTGTTACCCCCGATGCCCGGTTACCCCCAAGATGCCGGTTACCCCCGAGATGCCCTTACCCCCGAGATTCCGCTCACGCTAAAAAAAGAAAGTTGATGACGAATGCCGTGTTTTCACACACGTGGACTGCCATTTTCTTTACAGAAATTAAGGTAAAGCTGTGCTTATTTTTTGGTGCATAGGTTGCTGTTTTAAAGATTATAATTTGAATGGCCACTACACAACGAAGCACGAGGATAAATACCGGAATCTGTCTGATGACGCAGGGAGGCTGATGGTTGATGGTAAAACTGCAAACCCAACTAGGACTTTTTACCAAACTTCACACCCCCAGAGATGCAGTTTCAATCAGCAATTCAATGATTGTTTTTTTTCTTATTAAAAATTAATTGCCCACCCCTTATTTAAATGTTGAATTATATTTTCAGCAACTTACACCACAGGTAGCTAGAAAAAAAAGCTTCCACGCCTGTATTTCATTCTGGTGGAGAATGCTAAATCCCTACCGACACTGAACTACAAGAATAGAGTTCAATGGCAAATGTATGCTTTTATTTTGAAGACAACGTACTCGTATTTCCGGCGTTGTTTGTTTCACTTCTTTCACCTTGACAAAGCTGGTTTGCTGTCTGACGTCACTCTGTTATGCTGACATACAATCAAAGAAAACAGTTTTCCATATGAAAACTCTGAGAAGCATAACATTAGGTGTAAGCATGTCTGTATATTACGCTTTTATGTTTGAAAAATGTTTGGAATATTCAGTGTGATGTTCCTCGTCTCTCATTTTTGCCTTCTCCCCTCTTTGTGTTGCAACTGCACATCAACACATCAATTTCTTATCCTAAGTGTTTTGCATCTCGCAAAACATGAATGCAGATAATAATTGCACACACTAAAACTGAGTGAAAGGGTCCCACCTCTTGTTGCAACCATAACAAGCAAATCATGCCATATGATAATGCCAGGGGCATTTTACTGCTGAACAAATACTTTAACATTTGATAGGATATGTTGCTGGTAATACTCACGGTACCTATACTTAAGTAGGGTAGGAGCACTTTTGTGTTAGTACTTTTACTGGAGTAAAGGCCAACAAACAAACAACCTAAATACTTATTGTGGCCTGCGTATTCTCAACGAGTACAAATAGAAATGCAGATTAAGACTAGACAACTTTCTAGGGAGATATTAGTGATCTCTGCGCCCATGTAGCAGTGCTTCGGCTGTGCTTCCACACAATTTAGTCCCAAATCAATATCTGCCTGCATTGTTGACAAGTGCAGGTCATTGCTGCTGCTGTTCCGTAATCGCACACTGCTGCAGCTAGGGCTGCACAAGCAAATTTTAATCACGATCACAATTTTGACTTCCCACGATCAAAATTGCGTGATCGAGCGTTTTTTTTTTTAAATGCGTAATTTTATAGAACGCTCCAGGTTTTTTGCGTAGCGCATCTACCGCTACGTAAACCACTGTCTGCTCAAGAGCCAGTCAGAGTAGTTCCCTGCATCGCGCAGCTTAGTTTCTAGAAGTAGACAGTCACAGAAGACAGAGTAACGGGAGGACAATTCAACAGATAGCAGTCGTTTATAC
>NC_045751.1:17109141-17109588 GCF_008692095.1 Etheostoma spectabile
AGGTTTACCAGTTTACCAGTAAACGCCACATTTTGTCCCGTCTGTTGTTTTTCAGACAACAGCAGTAAGCAGTGCTAGTCGGTGCTAGTTAGCGTCTGTTAGCTCATAGGCTCTACGGCGCGAGTAACATTTTTCCTCTAGGACGCACCGGTGCACCTAATCCACCTAGCATCCACTGCAATGTTGTTTATATGGATATGGTTTAATTTTGCGTTACATGACCCTTTTCTTCTGTAAAGCCGTGCCTGTGTTGGATCTTTCTACTCTCTCTCCTCTTACTCTCCGCGCAGCCCGGCCGCACAGCGCCGGTCCACACTTCTGACATTTGTCTACAGTTTTAATTGTTATTAACACAGCTGTATATTGTTAAATATGAGGGGCAAACCTGTGTTTGTACCAGTATTTCCGCTGGTAATTGTGCAATCGCGGCCGCCACGGCGAAGAACA
>NC_045751.1:17109598-17109688 GCF_008692095.1 Etheostoma spectabile
TATTGAATGCAACTAACTTCAGTTCGTAGAGTTATAGCGTGAGACCTTGCTTGCTGTACCTGCAAAAGATGTGACCCATGGCCAGAATAT
>NC_045751.1:17109698-17110071 GCF_008692095.1 Etheostoma spectabile
AAAAATGCAGCGCAGTGACGATACAGACATTTCATGCACACAGCGTGTGTTTCGACCCGTGCTGGACCCGTTCATAATGAGTCAGCTGTCTCTCTGTGAGTAGCACTCCCTAGCTCTTTAAATCAGTTACTGTTGAAAACATGTGAAGGAGCTTTATCAGAGATACATTTAAAAAAAAAATGTATATCCAACGCTATTTATTTCAAATAGCTAATTTTCATTTACGTGTGTTACGTGCTTCAACATAAGAAGATTGTAACAAAATATAGATGTGAAAGCAGTTATAAACAGCCTAGGTGACAATAAAATCAGTTTTGGTTAAAATCAACAAATAATTGGGAGAATAATCGGGATCACAATATTGATCAAAATA
>NC_045751.1:17110081-17115201 GCF_008692095.1 Etheostoma spectabile
TGATTATCATTTTGGCCATAATCGTGCAGCCCTAGCTGCAGCTGTTACATGTCAACCCTGTCCAACAACTATTAACTGTAAATAGTTACTACTAACTGTAAATAAATAAAAAGGTCTCTACAACAACTCTCTCTTGTCAACCATCTAAAATAAATCAAAAGCGTAATATGGCTTTGTGCCTTAATCAAAATACAAAAGACTGCAAATTAATTAGGCTTGATAAGATTAATAAGTATAAATATAAAACAAGTACTTCCCCCGCTGTTGAAAAGGAACTAAGTAACTTTTAATCTGAGCACATTTTAAATAATCCATTACATTTATATAACGCTTTATCATAGACACTCAAAGCATTTCAAAATGAGTTATTCTTTACTTTTACTAAAGTAGATTTTTATACTAGTAATTTTACTTGTACTTAAGTACAAGTTCTTTAAAGTAATAATAATTTTACTTAAGGATCATTTTGTACTATTTCTTTCCTTAATATTGAAATTCACGATTATTAAACACAATTACTCATTGGCCTTTGGAAAGATGTTTAAAAAACAGTGAAATAGGTTAACAAATTAACAGTGAAAACACCTTGAACTGTAAAATTTCCCCATCATACTTTACCCGTTTATCTTTATTTTTCATTCAGAACACAGGACAAAATTAATTGAACAGTGCAAATTATATGAAGAGTTGTGTTTGTAGTACACAGGGTTATACAGGCACAGTATATACAGAAGTGTGCAGTGTATGCAGAGGATTTTACTTACTGTATTAGAATTAGCTTTATGGTAGGGTTACACAGACAAAGAATTTGACTTTGGTTTTTAGTCGCTCTAAATGAACTTATACAGAAATAGACATACAGCCAGAGATTTAAATTGGCATCTGCCAACCTGCCAAATGCAGGTAAAAATGAACTTTAGCGGGTAAGAGTATTGTGAAGCTACTAGCCAATTTGGCTGGTGATAAATGAAAAAAAACAATGCTGCTTTTGTTTGAATCGGCAGGCTGCAGAAACGATGCGACTTACCAGATTGTTCTATTTTCCACTTTCTGTTTTCCGTTTGCCTTTAACAGAGTGACAGTAATAACCTAATATACTATCATTGCTGAGATTAAACTACATTCTGGGTTATCTTTGCACTGAATAACGCATTCAATAAACAGAAATATAACTCTTGCAGTGCACATGAATAGATGCGCAATTTTAGCTCACACATAAAATAGCACCCTCGTGAATTAGCCTACTATTGCTAACGTGCATTCATAAATCCTACATAACATCGTCCCGTACCCACAGGACATTGGACTTACTTATTGAAGCAAGCACACAGTAGTGTCCACAAACTTAGTCTAATTAGGGGAGAAAGGAAAGTGTGATAGCGTTCTACTTGAACGCCTTTTCTCTCTTGCTCGAGACCGCTGTGTCTAACCCGAGGTGCAGAGCATGACCTTACCACATGATGATACGTTACTAGTCCAGGTAGAGTGAGCTACGACTGACTGTATCACTACAGCCAATCCAGTCTGCTCAAAGCGATGGTCTTTTTCACAAATAGGTTGCACGTAAGGGGGAAAAAAAGTAGCTAACACTTAAGAGGCCCTATCTCGCACCTTGCGCAGCATAGCACAAAGCCCAACGCCAGTGTCTTTGCTAGTTTAAGACCAATGCAGTTGTCAATTTCCCATCCAGCGCCCGCATTTAGAATTAGTGTGTGTCCGACAGAGTGGGGGTGAATGGTGGCTCTCTATTGTGATGTTGGTCAGCCATCGCGATGGACAATGATATCGGCCAACTCTAAACTGTAACTGAAAAGCATTGAGGCAATGAAGGTGGTTGAGAGTGTGCAAAGCTGTCATCAAGGCAAAAAAACATATTTTTAGACTATAAAAAAAAGTCAGAATTCAAATACATTTTTTCACATGTGGCCCTTATCCTCTTCTGTACTTTTGCATACTGCATAATTCTATATGTGTTATTTTACAGTTCTACAGATCTACTGTACAATAGCCTGTAGAAAATAAAAATAAAACTAAAGAACATTGAATGAGAAGGTGTGTCCAAACTTTTGACTGGTATAAAATTGCCAATATTCTAGCAAAACTACTTGCAAATGTGTGTTGAGAGTTGTGCAACTGTGTATCATTCTCTCTATGTGTAATCAGATTACTAATGCAGAGATTTGTGAATGTGCACGGGAATCTGCCAATGTGGAAGATAATCTGTGTGTGTGCCTAATCAGAATTGTAAATGTGTAGCATAATATGGGACCTTTAACGTCTGCAGAAGAACAAAATGTGGAATACTGAGAAGGTCTGTCCCCTATCATTGTCATTGCCTCACTAACCCCGAGGATTTGGAGGATCAGATCTCCTGAGAGCAGAGAGTGAGATGAGTGGTCGAGCTTGAGCTTCATTTAAAGCTGTCGTTTGTTGTAGTCACCACACAGCATCAAAGGTTATGAGAATAGTCTAAGCCGTTCTTAGTTCTTCGGAGAGCCCGCTCTGGTTGGCCTGGGCTATACTGTGTGTGTGTGTGTGTGTGTGTATGTGTGTGTGTGTATATATATGTATGGTGTGTGGGTTGCGTGGGATTTCCCAACCAAGGCCACAGGCACCGCCAGATGTGACCTTTCAGGGGCCATGTAGCAAGTAAAGTTTTTCCGCAAAAGGTGAGCAGCATGCGGCAATTACAGTTAAATTTAGGCACCAAAATGACTCGTTATGTTTAGGAAAAAGACAGAGATGGGAAGTAACGAAGTACAAATACTTCGTTACTGTACTTAAGTAAATTTTTCTGATATTTTTACTTTACTATTTTTTGGTGGCGACTTTTTACTTTTACTCCTTACATTTCAACACAAATATCAGTACTTTCCGCTCCTTATATTTCAAAAAATTGGCTCGTCACTTTAGTTTTATACAAGAGGTCATCATGTCGGAGAACAGCGCGGACACGTCCCTCACACCGCGCGCCACACAGAGAAGAAAGTGAGAGAAAAGAAAAAGAGACTAGTTAGATAGATAGATAGATAGATATTTATTGATCCCAAAAAAATGGGAAATTACAGTGTTACAAGCACAAACAAATATACATACATACAATATACATGAAATAATTATAATTATAACAAAATAAGAATAAAAATATAAAAATGTAAACAAATATTTAAGTATATACAAGATGGGAAAAACAAAACAAAAATGTGAAGCTTTTGTAAATATACCCAGTCGTGCCGGTTGCCCTTATTGTAGTATTGTGTGTCCAGAGTCTCATCTACCCCCCAGGGATGACGTTTTGAAGATTTTTATTGTCTGAGTAGGATGATTTCCTGTAGCGTCCGTGCGGCATTTAAACTGTCGGAGCCTCTTTGAGAATGCTCCTCTGTTGGACCAGTGTGGGGTGGAGAGGTGGGTCAGGGTTATCCATGATAGATAACATTTTGTTCAGCGACCTCCTCTCCACCACAGCTTCAAATGTGTCCTGTTTGCAGCCGATCACGGAGCCAGCCTTCCTGATCATTTGTTCAGTCTGTTTGTATCGCTGGCTCCGATGCTGCTGCCCCAGCATGACGGAGGAGAACAGCACGGCCACAACAGACTGGTAGAAGTCTCCAACATCCTGCTGCAACGTTGAAGGATCTCACTTCCTCAGGAAATAGAGTCTGCTCATCCCCTTCTTGTAAACAGCAGTGCTGTTGACCTTCCAGTTCAGCCTGCTGTCGATGTTGACACCCAGGTTCTGTAATCCTCCACAATGTCCACGTCACTTCCCAGAATGCATAGGGCTGCGGAGCCGTTCCCTTCCTCCTAAGTCGATCACCATCTCTCTGGTCTTATCCACGTTCCAGCAGGTGGTTCTTACCAGACCACTCCACAAAGTCACCCACCAGTGCCCTGTACTCCCCCTCCTGTCCATCCCTTATACACCCAACAACTGCAAGTCTCAGAAAACTTCTGTAGGTGACATGACTCTGAGTTGTACTGAAGTCTGAGGTGTATAAGGTGAACAGAAAAGACACACAGTCCCCTGGGGCCCCCGTCCCACTCACCACCACATCAGACAGACACCGTCCAGGCGACGAACTGTGGTCTGTCTGTCAGGTAGTCAGTGATCCAGGAGACTATGGACGCACCGCCACCCATCACCCGCAGCTTCTCACCAAGTAGCTGAGGCTGGATGGTGTTAATGCACTGAGAAATCAAAAAATGTGATTCTTACAGTGCCGCCACCACCATCCAGGTGCAAATGAGCTCGCTGCAGAAGATAGATGACAGCGTCATCCACTCCCAGTCGAGGCTGGTAGGCAAACTGTAGAGGGTCCAGAAGAACTCACCTGCGGCCTCAGGTAGGCCAAGACCAGCCTCTCCAGCACCTTCATCACATAGATGTGAGAGCCACTGGGCGGTGATCCTTAAGGCCAGATGGAGTCGACTTCTTGGGGACCGGACAAGGCAGGACTCTTCCACAACGGCGGCACCCTCTGCGGCTCAGGCTCAGGTTGAAGGGTACTGGAGACACCGACAGCTGACTGCGCAGGTCTTCAGGACCCTGGGGCTGATGCCGTCCGGGCCAGCAGCCTTGCCTGTTGTAGCCTCTCCCTGTCTCTTCACCTGGCCAGGTGTGATTGTAAGCAGGGGGGGGGCTTGAAGTGTCAGTGGGGGAGGGGAAATTGCTGTAGTGGTGGGTGGGGGAGAGGGCTGACTGCAGGAGGGCTGAGGGAGTGAGGAGGGGGTGTTGGAACAAAATAGGGGGGGAGGAGGCATGAGGGGGTGTAGGGGTTGGTGGAGCGGTAGAAGGGACAGGGGATTGTGTGTGTGCGTCTTTGAGAACTGTAAGTCGTATAACCGATGTTGTCAGTTCATTTAAGCCTGTTGTTGTATTGGTCTATAGTTCTTGCACATTTAAAGTTAGTTAGCTAGTGATTCTGTTGTTTGTGTTCTCCACCTGTTAGCTAGGTTGCACGTTGCACCAACAGACAGAAGTTGTCTCCGTCCGTGTTCTAACAGACACCTGCCGCAAAGATGGAAACCAGAATCAGCTTCAAATACAGTCCTAATCTAGTCCTCACTAACAAGTTTCAAATAATTTCATTAAAGTTACTGTTATTATTTTTCGTGTC
>NC_045751.1:17115211-17115441 GCF_008692095.1 Etheostoma spectabile
TATTCAATCTAATTGGATGGGAATGTACATTGCACTTGACGCACCACTAATAAGACTTGACAGATACGGTGGCATTCATTGGCGGCAAA
The DNA here is from genome assembly GCF_008692095.1 of Etheostoma spectabile. Classification (NCBI taxonomy): domain Eukaryota; kingdom Metazoa; phylum Chordata; class Actinopteri; order Perciformes; family Percidae; genus Etheostoma; species Etheostoma spectabile. Next base: position 17,115,301 of record NC_045751.1, read on the forward strand.
TCAACAGCTTGATGGCGCTAACGTTAGCACATCGTAGTATGGATGGCGACATGATTTAAAATGAAGAAAGAAGAGATCCCAGAGATCGGGCAGAGAAGCAGCCGGACATTCCCGATCATCCTCGGCCTTATCTGAGAGAGA
>NC_045751.1:17115451-17115860 GCF_008692095.1 Etheostoma spectabile
AGTAGGCATCAAGAATGACTCCTGGCCAACGTCCTGGTGGGAACTTCTTAATGTCTGTTTAGTAATTCATATTTTACCCTTTATTTTCTTTCCAGAAGCCATATTCAAGCACACACGCAATGATCATATATGGGATGGTTTAGGCCTATTGGGCAGACAATCATTTAAAATGTAGCCAACGGCATATAAAGAGCATGTTCTCCATGTCCACTGAAGTTTCTCAGCGTCTCTCTAGTAACATGTGTGCGGTCCAAGTAGCTTTGTATAAAAAATAGTTGTCATTCACAAGGCTACTTTTACTTGTATACTTTTATATGTACTTATACTTATAATTTCCAAGCCTGTACTTTGTAACGTTTACTTACTTTTTCTTGAGTAAAGAAGTTAAATCAGTACTTCTACTTTTACC
>NC_045751.1:17115870-17117563 GCF_008692095.1 Etheostoma spectabile
TTAACACAAGTATCTGTACTTCTACTTGAGTACGGGAAATGAGTACTTTTGCCATCTCTGGAAAAAGATCAGGGTTAAAACACTCCTGTGGATTGAACGAGCATTTCCTGCGGGAAAGTTGGCTATTTTGTTTTCGCTGCAAAGTGAATTCCGCTTCCCGACTTAAAAAAACTGTTTTATGTTGACACCACGTTGTGCTATTTCATTTTGAGATATTGACGTTCATAAATAAGTGTTTTGTCATGGACACCAGAGTGGGACTATATCTATGGTATTGAAAGGGGGATTTAATTCTTGTATGTTTTGTTTTGTCTTACAAGATAACCCCCTCCCCCGCTGTTATGATTTTGGGTTTAGCACTCCACCAAGAATCTCCATTAATGAAGCGCAATCTCCTTTTTCCATTTAACTAACGACTGCATTTCAATGTTGGGTGTTTAGGATTTATCTATGACAGGTGCATGGTCTGGAGAAGGGGGGAATTAGGCTAGCCATATGCTAATTCCCAGTAGCCCAGTTCCTACCACCAGTATCCAAAATCTTCAGTTCAGAAAGTGGGTACATATTGCTTTTCCATATTTAAGTCTTATTTACTTATTCTTAACACGTGTTTCCTAATTGTAATAAATAACATTGTTTAAATGATGTAGAAGTCTGTTAGTTAGAGTAGTAGGTTACATATCTTAAGGTTTGATTGTGATTGTATAACATTAAATTGCACATTAAACTTGGTCTACAATAGAATGTGAGCGGCCTAAATTCATTTATTTTTAATGGATGGAATACTAAGCAGTTAAAATAATTATTATTAGCATGATTTTAGAAATCATGTTTTGATGTTAAACATACATGTGGCACAGTGAATCCTAAGACTGAACTGGATCTCTGGATGGCTACCATAGTGACTGCCTACCTTTAGGCCAGTAAGCCTATCACTAATTTTTTTTTTCACAAATAGGCTGATTTTAATTTGATAATAATATGTGGGATTCATGTTAAGACATTTACATTTTTCAATCAACTTTTGAAAAATGAACAATAATTTGGTTAATTGTTGACATGATTTTATGAATCATGTTTTTATGTTAAACATCCATGTGGCACAGTGAATCCTAAGGATTAACTGGATCTGTGGATTGCCTTAGTGACTGCCTTACCTATAGGCCAGTAAACAATGGGGATTTAAAACAATAATTTGAAGGCCCCCCTGCAATGACTCTGAGGACCCCCTAGGGGTCCCAGATCCCCGGTGAAGATCCCTGCTTTAAGATGTAGGCTACACTGGGCATGTGAAGGGTAGAGACACTGGCATGCTTCTTCACAAACTTCCAGGGTCTTATGATCCAATTGTGTGTGTGCTCCACATAAAGGTGAATCTTAAAGATGCTGACATGTATCGGATGAATTGTTACACCCCTAGTTTTTACTAAGCTAAAAAAAATTAATCAATGCAGAGTGATCAAAGCGGTTGAATTTGTTGATCGGACTCAATGCAGAGTCAGTGTGTGCGCAGCAGGACGGAGCTCTGCTTCTAAATTTAGAGGTAAAGCCTCTAATCGGTTAACTGCAGCCTTTGTTAAGAAGTGCAGCACCAGCTGCTCCTGCCCAGCCGCCTCCTCCCCCTCCTCCTCCTCCGCCTTACCCGTATGGCCCAGAAAACAGCACTGTGTCCAAAACATGAGGCGCTACTGGG
>NC_045751.1:17117573-17118553 GCF_008692095.1 Etheostoma spectabile
GGTGTATGCACCACAAAGTCAAATTTTAAGGCTTTTACAGGTGCAAAGACATTGTATACTGTACTAACTCTTCAAACAACTAGGGCTGAACGATTTGGAGAACAAATTTAATTGTGATTTTTCTAAGTTCAGCTAAAGTTCAACATTCACTGTGTAAAAGATAAAACATGTCAAACATTATATAGATCTTTTCCAGTTTCTAAAATGTGAGGATTTTTCTGCATTAAGTTTTTTTTACTTTTCATACTTTAAGTACATTTTACTTACTTAGTGTTAATTATGTAACATTTTTACAGTTTGGTATTACTACTTTTACTTATATAAAGGATCTGAATACTTCTTCCACCACTGTCTATAACTAAGTGAAGCCAATGTTTAAGTACCTTAGAGCAGCATTCTAGCTCCTTTCTCCACTCCACTGGTTGCAAAAAGAATACTGTTTCTATAGAAGTCTATGAGCAAAGGACCCTACTTCTCACTTCATTCATTACCGCAGTAAACATTTTCATAATGTGTTTATGGTTTTTGGCTGTTGTCCGAGTTTTTGCCTTAAACGTTGAACCTCTCACTGAGTGTTTTCACTTCATCAAAGTTGATTGGAACATTTTGGCTTAAAAATGTCTTGTTCAGCGTTCGGTAGCACCTTGCCAACCAAGCTAGGTAGCTATTGCTAGCATTAGTGGTGAATGGTTGGCCAATTTCCAATGAGCTCTATTTTCATTTTCCTCATTAGTTTGGTTTTTATTAGTAATTTGATGAAATAAAAATGGGGTGAAACTGCACAGACTCTAACTCTAAAATAATAAAATGTCAGCTCCTGTATCTGGGGTATTTTAGCTTCACTTTTGTACAGTGTCCATCTTTATAGTCTATGGTACATACTGGCACAAGTTCCTTTCCGACACCGTAGTGGGCTACAGCAGCACACAACAAGGCCACTTTGTCTGTGTGTGTGTGTGTGTGTGTGTGTGTGCGTGTGT
>NC_045751.1:17118563-17119566 GCF_008692095.1 Etheostoma spectabile
GTGCGTGTGTGCGTGTGTGTGTGTGTGTGTGTGTAATATAAATACACTTTCTGTCTGATTGCTGGTGTGTTTTGACTGGATGTGGAAAAGAAAGTGATTGGAAAACAAAGACCAACAAGTCATCAACAAGGAGCCGCAGTCGGCATAGTTCCATCTCTAGAATGCGGGAAATTAACATTTCAGAATTTGAGAAGTAGAAGATCTTCCCCTGACGAGACGCACAGGTTGCATCTTAATTAATTTGCATATGCACGCTTGCTGAGCCCGTGCCATCTTCTTGCCTGTCAGTCTAACTTACTTACACTCAAAAAAAAAAGGAACACGATAGATAGGCCACAGTTTATAACCCCTGGCCTAGATTTCAGTCTTTTTAAACTCCCTTTCCAGCTCTGCTTTGAAACTTCCCAAACACTGGCAGTTCAACATGTCCCCACACTCTGAAAAGACCATCCATTGCTGATAGCGAAATAACATGACACTTTTAAGTCACTGATAGAGTTGCACAACCAAGTATATTTAGTCAATAGTCAAGAACACATTAAAAACTACCTTAATTACAATAGCTTTAACATATTAGTTGATTTTGGATTTATATAACGGCACCTTTGTATAAAACAGACAAACCGGGAGAAAGACAGACACTTTATACTCAAATCCAACACCCCAACCTAAACAGGGATAGAATGAGTTAGACCTCTTCCTGCAGCTCTCCCTCTCCCGTCTTTGTCGTACGGGCCCATAACCAATGAGGACACTCTCTCTCTCTCTGAAATGATCTTTTAATTGGCTGTAATTTCATGTCACTTATTTACTTCCATTGCAATATTTTTCGTACTATGACCACCTCACTTTACTTTGCAAGACATTTTATGTAATGCCACTTTACATTCATTCAGTACTTTTTGCACATTGTCTATTGTTTGCCTTTTTGTTCGTTTGCTTGGTTGTTGGTTTGCTTTTTACTGTGGAAAACTGATGCTGTAACAAGTGAATTTCCCCATTG
>NC_045751.1:17119576-17122023 GCF_008692095.1 Etheostoma spectabile
TGAATAAAGTATTATCTAATCTAATCTAATCTCTCTGAAGTCTCTGGTCACAGGCTAGATTTTCTGAAGCCTGAATGCAGAGCCAAGACAAGGTGCAGAAGTCTAGTTTTGTGTCAGACCACGGAAATCACAATATGCTGAAAGGTTAATATGGAATTTTTGCCTAATGACGCCAAAAATAGGGTACCTAGCTCAGCTTCAATTTTGTCCGCAAATGCAAATTAGCTCACTGTGAAAATTTTGAATTTCAACTGTGAACTATTTGCATTGGTAATTGGAACTAAATGTTTGTTTCTACACCTATAGTCCAGTTCAGGTCCTCCGTTAACATGGAAGGGAGAACTTTTGTCAGGCCGCTATTGTAGAGAAGAACAAATTTTCTTAGCAACTTGTCTGGTGAAATAAAGGTTCAATTTAAAAAAAGAGTTTAGCATGGGCCAAGGAAGAACCTCTTTAATTTTGGAGCAGATCCACATCATCGGGCATTACAATTATTTTTCACCTTTCTCAAGGGTAATTGCCATTTTTTTCCCCAACCTAGATCTTATTTTCCTATGTTTTTATGTCTGAGGGACTGATGGGAACAACAGTCTTTCACATTGGTCCAGTATTAAGCAAGACGGCTGCAGTCAGCAGCGGCAACACAAGCTACAATGTAAGTTAATTGGCCAATTGTGCAGCTTGTATTTACGTTTACAAAAGTGCTTGTTTTGCTGCTGACAAGCTCAGATTATTATTCAAGGTGTCAACAGCATTATGGAAAGGATTTCCAAGGAGGTCGACCCTTCGAGAGAGGGCATTTGGCCCTGGTGGAATAAATGTCATGCATCTCAAAATCCATTGTAAGCTTTTTTAAACTGGTGCTCTCTTCCGGTAACCTGGTGTATTAACCTGGCTTGGTCAGGCCAGGTTAATGCTACAGGATCAGTCAAACAAGATTTCCCCAAACTGTTGGTCCAAAATGCCTGGATAGTAAGCCGGCAAGTGCTCTGTGTACTTGAGGGTATACCAGACAGACAAGACAAGCAGGGAAATGACAATTACTGTAGTTATGAACTGATCAGGGTTTGTTTTTTTTCAAAGTAGAGAGACAATAAATTAATCTCTAGGCTCCATGTTAGTTATGTGCCCTAATTAACCAGGAGACAGTGTGGTCTTACAAGTGATGACAGATTAGATTTTTTTCAGCCAAGTAACCCATGAACAGCGCAAAACATTTTTGGTAGAAGACAGAAACCTAAAGAGGTTCAACATTGCACCTTTTTAAGCTAACAACCTTTGCAACTGAAAAATCCTTAAATGCTAGCAAACATTTCAAATATTTAGAATCCATCACAAAATGTATTTATTATCCATCCATCTTCATCCGCTTATCCGGTATCGGGTCGCGGGGGCAGCAGCTCCAGTAGGGGACCCCAAACTTCCCTTTCCCGAGCCACATCAACTAGCTCCGACTGGGGATCCGAGGCGTTCCCAGGCCAGGTTGTGAGATATAATCTCTCCACCTAGTCCTGGGTCTTCCCCAGGTCTCCTCCCAGTTGGACGTGCCTGGAATACCTCCCTAGGGAGCGCCCAGGAGCATCCTTACCAGATGCCCGAACCACCTCAACTGGCTCCTTTCAACGCGAAGGAGCAGCGGCTCTACTCCGAGCTCCTCTCGGAGACTGAGCTTCTCAACCTATCTCTAGGAGACGCCAGCCACCCTCCTGAGGAACCCATTTCGGCCGCTTGTACCCTTGATCTTTCTTTTCGGTCATACCCAGCCTTCATGACCAAGGTGAGGGTAGGAACAAAATTGCCCGTAGATCAAGAGCTTTGCCTTCTGGCTCAGCTCTCTTTTCGTCACAACGGTGCGATAAACTGAATGTAACCGACCAGCTGCTCCGATTCTCCGACCAATCTCACGCTCCATGGTCCCCTCACTCGCGAACAAGAACAATTGTATTTATTATGGTATAATTAATTAAGTAATTATGCATAGATAAATCTCACATACCCCCTGCAGTACTTCAAAGTACCCCCAAGAGTACTATTACCCCCATTTGAGAAACACTGGTAGCTCCACCCTCCCACGTCCTTACGCTCAATTTTCATTTCCCTTCAGTACTAGGTCTGGGTTCGCGGTATAGTGTTGGGTTTTCTCCAGCCGAAGTTTTGGCGGTCCAATCAGAAAATAGAGGGAGTGGCTGAGAACGATGACATTGAGGCCGTGCACTAGAGTTGTAGTTCCATAATGGAGGCGGAGAAAGATGCGAGAGAAGTAATTTGGTCTGTTGTGTCAATGCTGCCAAATATCCAGAAGGTAAAGCCCGAGCAAGAACAATCTTTGCTGAGTTTTGTTGGTGGCCACCTGCATTCTTTGTGTTTGAATTTTAAATTCTGGATGGATTTTTGAGGACTATGGTTAACTGCTCCTCAGAGCTCTGCAGGGTAAATCCAGACCGCTA
>NC_045751.1:17122033-17122663 GCF_008692095.1 Etheostoma spectabile
CTGTCCAATCTGAGTTTTCTGTTGCATAGTTTATTACCTACCCATTTCGAAGTCTGTGTAGGTCTTCTAATTTGGCTTCCTCTTTTCTGGAATCAATTGTGCCTCTTCCTCAGAGCAGGCCAATTCCGCAGTGGTTGTCAAATCATAGTTTTCAAAATATTTCCTGTTCTCTTAAATATATTAATATACAGAGGTAAATAATAATCCAAGTAAAATGTAATAGATAAAGTCTAAGAACCCTTGGACACACAGGGGGTTGAAAAATAGAGCAACAAGTAAGAAGCATGAACGGCACTGCGCCTGCCCCAGATATATTCTGATTACAGGTGTGCAATGTGGATTATGCAACAAACAAAATATGACAATACCATACCTGACTCTTTTCACTAGTTAATCAGGCTCATACACGCAACTATTCTTGTAGTATGATGTCTGTAGTGGCACTTTGTTGCTTCTAATTTTTAAATTTTGGTTCTTACAATGTCCTTCATCTCTGCAATGCCTTCTCTCCCAACTCCTGCCCACGTTTTCTGATATTCCACTATCATACCATCATACCAACACAAAAACAGACACACTATGTGAAAGCTACTATCAAAAAATACTGCTCTTTTGTGAGGATGCAGTATT
>NC_045751.1:17122673-17125162 GCF_008692095.1 Etheostoma spectabile
CAAACTATTGTTTTGCAATGAACACGGTGTATTCGTGACATCTTGTAGAAGATGGTGATATTCTTAGCAAGAACCACCTTTTTAGAGACGGCTGACTAGTGAAACAAACATGTAAACAAACAACAACTAACAGTCTACCAAAGGTACCCTTGCTATTAACATAAGAAGCTAAGTACCAATCAAATTAATTGTGATATTGATAATTGTATTGATCTCAAAGTCAAATTTTATTCAATGTGTCCATCAAACATGTTAATTCCCCTTTAAAGACAATTATATGTGTCACTTTTATGTAACATTGGCTAGGCTTATGGTCAATTTAGCTTCAACAAAAAGTAAAACAAAGTTAAGTGACTGTCCTGACAGCAACTAAATTAAGCTAAGGTACATTTTTTATTTAAGTAATCAACGTTGATATTTCAGTAAGAAAATTATGGTAACAGGCTCATCGAGGTGTTTTGAAGGCTAACGTTAGCCAACGAAAATGGGCACCATTTGATTAGCCAGCCCGGTCAGCACTTAACACCGGTGCTAAGGACGCTAACGGCAGTTTACTGAACCATCGAAACAGAGCCAGGCCCCCGAGTCAGAACAGCGGCCATTTGTAACGTTACACCTCCGTTAGCATCATATGTGTCACTAATTGGGTTTTAGGCATAATGAGTTTGAGGTTTTGAGGACACGTGCTAGTGCTGCCATCTATGCACTGTGGAGGCATGCTGCCCCTCCCCCCCCACCTATTTCACTTTTAGCCGTCTTCAGAGTTAGCTAAATACCTGACAAAAGGGGATAAGGCACGAAAAAGACTACTAGTAATTTAAACATGTGGTAGCATTGGATCTGGATGGGAAGCATAAGTCTGGGAGTTGGAGGAGGTGTTCTCTTTTTTAATCTTCCCCTTAACAATAAAATGAAACGAGCCTACATGTCTGTGTGTGGGCTCAAATATGGCTTCTGGAAAGAAAATAATTGATAAAATATGAATCACTAAACAGACATTCATTAAGAAGTTCCCACCTGCACATTGGTCAGGAGTCATTCTTGATGCCTAGCCAACTATCTCAAACATCTCTCTCAGATAGAGGATGATTGGGAATGTCTGGCTGCTTGTCTGCCGAATTGAGTAGAATAGAATAGAATAGAATGCCTTTATTGTCATTATACACAAGTGCAGTACCTGAACAATGAGACTGAATCTCTGGGATATCCGTTTTCTCCATTTTTAATCATTTCGCCATCCATACTATGTGCTAACGTTAGCATCGTCAAGCCACAATGATTTGCCGCGAATGAACGCGGAATGCCACCGTGTCTGTCAAGTCGTTGGCCTATTATGGCGTTTTTCCACTGCTGGTAACGGCTCGCCTCGGCTTGGCTCGGCACGCCTCGGCTCGCCTCGGCCCATTCTAGTTCGTTTTCCATTGAGATTGGTAAAGCCTGAGCGTGGCTGGTCACTATAGCAACGCGTGATGACGTAATTTTCAGCGCGACTCACAACAGCACGTCGGCTACTCGCCACAGCCAGAAGAAATGTTTGTTTCAAAAGAAGCTGAAGGAAGCAACAAAAATCACGCTAAAAAAACGGGAGTTTTGGAATGGACGGAGTTCAGACGTCGACATGACGGTTGTTCGCCGACACAAACAGGTAAGTTAAGTTTCCTGGTAACGTTAGCTAACATTTGCATGTGTCAGCGTGCGCGTCAGTATTTACTATACGCTATAAAGTACATGAACAACCATGATAAACACCAACATACTGATGCGGACGTGTTTGTGTTTTAGAGCATTCACGCTTTGTAAAATCGCCGCCGCAGAACGTTGGTGGCGATGTCCGACCGGTGAAACCTCTGGTTCTGACTACTGGGCTTCGTATAATCTGTATGAGGTACGGACAGTTTATGACAACGACTGGGATGCATCTGGGACAGCAGAGCCAGGGGGGACACTGTCACGGGGTGCAGAGGAAGAAGCCGGATGATTTGGGAGGGTCTTGATGCGCTACTTTGAAAAGCTAAATAAAAACTTTTGTTATATACAGTATATAGTCTTGTTTTTTAAAGTAACAGTGTGCAATATTGGAAACGACATGAAGCCCCTCCCGAACAGTTGAAAAGTGAGAATAGTGCAGAGAGTGGATAATCTGTCGGTGTCGGGCTAGTTTTTTAAATGTCCCGTTTGTTCTGGACACACACTCCGACTCTTGTTTGCTAACAACACGCGGTCATAAGTGACGATTCTCCCGACCAACCAGCAGTCTGCAGGTAACCACGTCACCTTTTGGTATCGCCTCGGCTCGCTTGGAACCTCGACTGAGGTAGTACTAAAAAAGTACCTGGCAGCAGGTCCCAGGGACTTTTTTTTGTAATGGAAAACCAAAAAAAGCGAGTAGCCTAGAGCCGTGGCGAGTCGAGTAGATACCACGCAGTGGAAAACCGCCATTAGTGGTGCGTCAAGTGAAACGTATATTCCCATCCAATTAGATTGAATAT
>NC_045751.1:17125172-17127298 GCF_008692095.1 Etheostoma spectabile
ACACGAAAAATAATAACAGTAACTCCTGTGAAATTATTTGAAACTTGTTAGTGAGGACTAGATTAGGACTGTATTTGAAGCTGATTCTGGTTTCCATCTTTGCGGCAGGTGTCTGTTAGAACACGGACGGAGACAACTTCTGTCTGTTGGTGCAACGTGCAACCGAGCTAACAGGTGGAGAACACAAACAACAGAATCACTAGCTAACTAACTTTAAATGTGCAAGAACTATAAACCAATACAACAACAGGCTTAAATGCACTAACAACATCGGTTATACGACTTACAGTTCTCAAAGACGCACACACACAATCGCAACTGATTATCCTCCGGACAGCTAGTCTATTTTTCTCTCACTATCTTCTCCGTGTGGCTCGCGGTGTGAGGCGCGTGCCCGCGCTATTCTCCGACATGATGACCTCATGTACGAAACTAAAGTAACGAGCCTATATTTGTGTTTGAATGTAAGGAGTAAAGGTAAAACGTCGCCACCAAAAAAAATTAGTAAAGAAAAATAAAAATATCAGAAAAGTCTACTTGAACACAGTAACGAAGTATTTGTACTTAGTTATTTCCCATCTCTGCATATCCCCAGTTTGACGTAGACTCTGCGACCCTGTTTCCCCCAGCCTACATTAGCCTTCTGCATAAATGTTTCAATGTGAAGTAGACTCACCTTGTTTCAAAACGTCGACGTGGACTCTAAACTCCTGTTGGACCTCTAGTTGTTCTCCAGCGGAATTCCAGCAGAAGACCGCTGAAAAAGTCCGTTAAACTCCCCGGCTTGTGATCAAACTCCCCCACGTCACGGCACACCGTGGTCCCGTTGGATTCAAGCACCGACTAGTCGCCGTTCCGTCTCTCCGCCTCAGACGCAGAAGCAGCGCGTGCAGCGCGGAGTGGTCATCTGAAACCTCCGCGATGCTTTTCATCAATCCCTCCGGTCCTTCCCCCCCCTTCTTTCCTGTGACTCCAATCCGTTTAGCCGACCTCCCCCTCTTGTGCTTCCACACAGCCTACTGTGAAACATTTCTGCCTTTGTCCCATTTTAATGAACCTCGGATGGAGGAGCCTATATGCTGTGATGGAATGTAGCCTATAAGTAGCCTACAAATGTCAAGTAGCCTACTGTACTTGAGTAGCTTTTCCATGCCACTTTTAGCTTCCACTAGAGAAATATTGTACTTTTTACTTCACTACATTAATCTGACAGCTTTAGTTACTTTACAAATTAAGATTTTCAATGTAATTCACAAAATAAGATGTTTTATTACAAATAAACTACCCAACAATATACAGGCTTACAAGTCCAGCTGGAATGATTGGCCACTTAAACACTTCGTTTATTGACTGAACTGTTTTGATCATTTACAGTTACTAAAACGTGCATCGAGTACTTTGAATACTTTATGAACATTTCCCTGATGATACTCATGACTTGCATAACTTTTACTTGTAACATAGTATTTCTACAGTGTGGTATTAGTACTTTTACTTAAGTAGCCTAAAGGATCTAAATACTTCTTCCACCACTGCCTGTATGTTCTTCTACAGCTGTTTGCAAACCTTTATTCACACACCACCAGCCATGGCCTAGGCTGGAATTTGATTTCTTTTCATTTGTAGTACCAGAGCCAGAGTGACTAGACAAGTGGTTCAATGCAGGATGTGCAAAAATGTTTCTCACAGTTTGTGTCGGCGGATTTAAAAGTGGACATTACAGAAAACAATTGGAAGAAAAACTTGTGATGCATGACAGAAAAAAAAAACAGCTACTTTAAAAACAGCTTGTTTAAAGCTACTCCAATAGAATTGGCTGATACAGACATACACAACTCTTGTCAAATTGAATAAATACATAAAGAGATAATTTGGCGCGTAAGCTGAAATGTTGATGTTTGCTTCTTGAAAGTCCTCAAATCTCTTTTGAAAGCAAACCTTAACATAGGACTTTAAATCAGCATCCTGGAATCAAAGCCCAGTTACTTCTCAAGGGCTCAAACAATCATAGAAACAGCTCCCCGATGTCTTCTTTTATAAATTGGTCAAATGGCCTCAAGGTTTTATCATACACCCTGCCGCTGAATTATTTATATATACTGTATATATATATATATATATATATA
>NC_045751.1:17127308-17129677 GCF_008692095.1 Etheostoma spectabile
TATATATATATATATATATATATATATATATAGCAAAAGCAATCTATAATGTATTTTTGGGGTTTCAGATTCAGATTTGTTGGATTCAGGTGTAGCAAAATCATCTTCGGATCAAGTGGAATCTTCATAGACAAGATGAACATCATTTTGTTGCTCACCTCCCTCCAGAATGTTTTCATTTTATCCCATTCCCAGACATAGTGCATAAATGTTCCTTTAGCCTCATTGCATTTAGAAAGACAATCCTGGAGACAGTTTGATTGGTTCTGTGTCTTTTTAATCATCTGTGTTGAATTGGAGATTTGGTGACTCCTGGTGGTAGACTACTCTAGGTGCCAGAACTGCTTGTCTGGTGGTGGGAATACATTTTTTTTTTTTTTACAGATGTTTGTTACATTTGTTGATGAAACCAGAAAACTTACAGTAGATATTTTGACAATACCTTTATGTGGAGCTAAATGTGGGCCATGAATTTTGGTAATTCCTCAAAGTTTTTTTGAAACTGATTGTTTTGATCTTGAACTTGTAAAAATACAACAATGCATTCAAACTAAACAATAAGTGTAGGCAAAGTTTATTTCAGGTTAAATATAATTTTGATTTAGTTCTGAAATTCTTTTGAACATATTATTTATTATCATTTTTCACTTTCATACATATTTTCTCAGATTAAAAAATATCAAAATATAATGTATCCAGTAGGAAAGTGAAACATGAAAAGAAATAATATGTTCAAATGAATTTTAGAACTGAATCCAAATAGTATTTAAAGTGGCCATATGTAACATAGTTTTTTTTTCCACACCTCCTGTCAAGGTCTATTCTTTATGGTGATATATTGCCGACGATAGATTACAGAGTTAGTGTTACCCGGAGGTCATATGGTCACGATGAATATTTTTTGAATCATTTCCAGTCCCGTAATTGTCTCTATCTGTTAGTAGCCCCGATGGGTGACTCGCGTTATATCTTTCGCTTTCCCTTTCCCTTATCGTTTGATTTCCTTCTTTTCTGTGATGGTCCTGTCCCAGTATCAGCCATAACTACAGCAGATAACTTGAAAAATGACATTAAAATACATTTAGGCCTATGTAAAGAAATCTACCGCTTTCTTTTACCTAGCTCAAAAGGCTGGATACGCTAACACAGGCTTTCAGGTGTAACAAAGAAATCTGTGACCCATCAGAATGTGTCACTGCAGTGCAAGCTACCTGCCAAAAAATTGAACCAGGGCAGAGGCCTTACTAAAAACTATATCAAAATGGTGTCCTTTTCACTGTTGGTCTCGTTTGCTGTTACAGGTCGTTTTAGACCATTGTGTGAAAAACGACAAAGCTTCAGAAACATTAAAAAGTTACATATGGTCACTTTAACATGAAGATTTTTGTTGTTATCTTTTTTCAAAGTTCAAGACCAAAATGTGATCTTTCAGTTTCAATTTTTATTTTTGAAATGTTCAAACCTTTTGGCCCAGATTTAGCTCCATGCCTTTGCTGCTATGTAGATCAGTTCCCCATCACCCACTTCACCAAGTTCATGTACAAACGTGCATCGCAAACAGCCAGTTAACTAGACGAGTGTACATTTGTTGCAGCCATGGAGCTTATATGTCTAGGCCCTGAGATCTTTAATTTATGTAGGTCAAGCATACAACTCACACAGGAAACCACAGACATGATTACAATGCATGCTGCTCCATCATGTACATACATCTCTTAAAATTGTGCAGACACAAGCAAATGTAACACTGCAGGGCTGCAAATAAAGAAGAGCTGTTCCTGTCCTGTCATCACACACTGCTGAATAGATACAGAAATAGTGGGGCAAATTCCTGTGCACAGATACATCATGTATACAGTGTATATATGTATGTATATATATATATATATATATGTCACATGCCTTTGGTGTGGGAGGTCTGGGTTCGATTCCCACTGCAATACATCAACCAATGTTTCCCTAAGCAAGACACATAAAGGTCCCATGACATGGTGCTTATTGGATGCTTTTATATAGACCTTAGTGGTCCCCTAATACCATATATAAAGTCTCTTTCCCAAAATTCAGCCTTGGTACAGAATTGCAGCAACTAGAGCCAGTCCCACAATGAGCTTTCCGTAGTAAGTGCCATTTCTGTGTCTGTAGCTATTGAGGAGGAAGGGGGGCACTTAGCTTGTTTAATAGCCATGATGTCTCTCTCCCATGGGTGGGCCAAATTCTCTGGGCGGGCAAAGCAGAGAAAGAGGGGGGGTAACCTATCCTTGGTAACCAATGACCACATAAGGGGCAAGATTCCAGATCAGCCCATCTGAGCTTTCATTTTCTCAGAGCAGGATACCCAGGGCTCGGTTTACACCTATCACCATTTC
>NC_045751.1:17129687-17130208 GCF_008692095.1 Etheostoma spectabile
GGGACCATAGGCAGGCTGGGGGAACTCATATTACTGTTAAAAAATGACATTGACAAGTGACATTTTCATGCCATGGGACCTTTAACCCCTAGTTGCTCTAGAGGCGTGAAATGACTGATATATGGCATTTTTAAGTCACTTTGGATAAAAGCGCCAGCTAAATGACGTGTAATGTAATGTAAATAACTATGGGGACTGTGACGTTAGAGGTTTGTATGCATGCAAGATCAGCTTCCTGTGATGAAATATGTGAACCAATGGCATTACACATCTGTCTGTCTCAGACCCAACCGTAGATAATACCCATGGCGGACATAAATAAATACTATTCAGCTGCCTAAATATACAATGTTAGAAACTGGAAAATATTACAGTGCGGGCATTGTGCAATACAGAAGTTATTGACCCCATAAGGAATTTACCGTAAATGTGCAATCATTGTCAAAAGGAAGTGCAATACGAGGGGGAGGATGTGTTGTGGGTCCTCTTCTGTGATTGTGAGGAAAGGTGGGGGGGGGGGG
>NC_045751.1:17130218-17131126 GCF_008692095.1 Etheostoma spectabile
TATGGTTTGAGGTGCAAATAATGTATGATCATGTGACTATGTGGTTTAACTATGTTTATTGTGTGTTTATGCGTGATGTGTTGCCTTTTTGTTTCAAGATGAATTTGAGACACTAAGGGCTTATCTCACAATTATGGTGAAATGAAGCGTTATATCTATTTTTTTCAGTTTGCTTTTGCATCATGCCCTGATAATTATCAGTCTGTTCAGAAATGATAACCAGAAACCATATTGTCATATGTTTGCTGATTAGAGGCAATTGAAACCTCAGTCGAGCACATTTTACAGTGTTTCATGTTAAATGATGTTGAAAGAAATTTGTCCTGAAGTCCCAATGCATCTGTGATCATGCCAAAACAGTGTTTTTTACTAATTCTGTGATCATTAAAAAAAGAAACTGTGGCCTTCCATCGTGCATATGAACAGCTGCTTTTGATATCATGTAAGAACTATCGCTACAGATCTTTTTATTTCAATTTGAACTCCACATTATAATTTAGTAAATACTTGTACAAACAGATAATATGCATGAGAGTGTTGTTGGCATCATAATTGTCAGAAATGTGTCCTTTTCTTTTTGTCAAAGTTTAATGATATGCTCTGGTGTTTCTCTTTCTATTTTGTAGCCGTGCATGTTCACAATTAGTAAGCTAGTGTTTTATCCATTTCACACCTTTCCACAAATCTTGAAGGTTATGGAATGAGATCAGCATAAGATTTTGATATTTTTTAACTTGAGCCTACCCTGAAGACAGCACTTCTCCTCACCCAGGGTAGTACACATGTTGGGTATAGGGAGGGGTCTAAAGTCAGGGAGCAAAATTTTCTTTTATGCAGTTACTTGTAATGTGATGATCCGTAGGTGAGGATTTGTTGTTTGTGTATACTGTGTTTGTTTGTGTGTGTGT
>NC_045751.1:17131136-17132177 GCF_008692095.1 Etheostoma spectabile
GTGTGTGTGTGTGTGTGTGTGTGTGTACCCCTGGGTATATCAAACTTCTATTCACAGTATTACTGTAAGCGCTTTCAATTGTTCTTGCCTACGTTAAGGTCCTATGTACCGCATAGACCACATCCTGCCTCTAGATGTTGAGATGTTTCTGGCTTTTATGTTTTACAGCAACTTGTTAGCCGGCATGTCGTCCAGCATTGAATACATAGAAAGAGATGTACTTCATTCGTCTTTTGTCTGTGCACATCAGGCCTATGATTTTCTAAAGGGAGTTTCTTACAAAGGAAGGGTTTGACATTTTAGGAGCCTCTTCTCACCGTGGTTTTTTTCAGGAAGTCTGTTGTCACAGTGAGGCTGCCGAGTTTGGTAACTTTTTGCTTGTACAGAGACCAAAAAACAAAAGGTTCTCAGTGGATAGATAGATATATAGATAGATAGATAGATAGATGGATAGATTATTACTATGACTATGTGTTGCTCCACAACATCTGTTGCCTTGTGATTAGTTCAAGGTCCGTGCTTGCAGTAATACTATTGCTGCGACTAGTATTTAAACCATAGACTGTATATTAATGGACAGAGCATATGTGACATCACCCATTGGTTTGTAGAGATCTGTTATGAGTTGTCGAGTTTGCCGTTACCGACGCAGCTATATTTGTTCCAGATGTGACAAATTTGGACAAGAGGGACGAGTGAGGGAGGAGCCATAGACTGCTGGGCGGTTGCTGACTGTGACGTTGGCTGAGAGTTGGCAACGCTGCTTACACTACGTTACAGACTTTCACTGGCAACCTGGATGCAACTGCTGCTGAAAGCTGGCCTACATGATTTGAGGTAAAATTTAGCATCTCTAGGTTTTAAATATATCTTTGTCCCATAGTTATATTACATGTAAGACAGGCCACAAACAATTAATCACATCATAGCAACGCCCTAAAACACCTTTGTCGTCAATTTTAAAATCAACGAGACCATTATTCAAAAAATGAACATTATTCTGTGTTGCAGAAGACTTAAAGGTCCCATGACATGGTGCTC
>NC_045751.1:17132187-17132382 GCF_008692095.1 Etheostoma spectabile
TTTATATAGACCTTAGTGGTCCCCCTAGTACCATATCTGAAGTCCCTTTCCCAAAATTCCGCCTTGGTGCAGAAGTACAGCCACTAGAGCCAATCCCACAATAAGCTTTCCCTAGTATGTGCCATTTCTAGCAAAGCAGAGAAAGGGGACTTAACCTTATGGGGTCATAAGGGGCAAGATTCCAGATTGACCCAT
>NC_045751.1:17132392-17137210 GCF_008692095.1 Etheostoma spectabile
ATTTTCTCAAAGGCAGAGCAGGATACCCAGGTCATGCCTTGGGACCTTTAAAACTAGCAATTTGAGACCATAAACTCATTTTGAAAATGTATACTGAGGTAATAAATCAAGTGAGAAGTGGATCACTTTCTCATAGACTTCTACAGAAACTGACCTCCTTTTCCAACTGCATGTGTCGCCCCCTGCTGGAAATCTGAAAGAATGCAGGTTTAAGGCATCTCTGCGTTTGCAGCACTTTGCTGAACCGGATGCTCTGCCCATTAATATTATACAGTCTATGATTTAAACCCACACACCATACGAAACAATATTTGGACACAAAAAGCTTAAAACACCCGTGGCTGTGCAGAAAAGCATTTAGGTTAATGAAGCTACAGTAAGATCCCGAGGCGTTGTCAGAAAATTTCAAGTTTAAGTTACCTGCTGGACTTGTGTTTTCAGTTTTAATGGGATTTGTCCTTCTGGGCCACTCCCCTTCCAATTACAGGTTATTATACATTACATATATTGCATTTCTGTTAGTGTATGGATTAAACAGGTTAACCAGTGAGCATTACAGATACTGATAGGGGTATTGTTCTTTAATTCTGGACAGAGCCAGCTAGCTGTTTCCCCACACTTCCAGTCTTTGCGCTAAGCTAGGCTAATGTTCTGACTCCAGCTTCGCACGCAGACTTATCTGAACAAATAAGCATATTTCTAAAATGTTGACCTACACCTTTAAGAGTCATTCTTACTTTATCTCTGACTTAGTTCAATTGATGGCATGGTAGCTAATAATTTGAGACCTGTGTCAGTTTATCTGGCTAGCTTGTTAACATGCTAACAGTGTGACCTCATGGCTTTCACGCTACATTGAAAGCAGGCTAACTGTGCTGCTTTCACACACACCCCTAGACCCCTTGAACCCCTAGATGTAGCTTTCTGCAGCGGCTGCTTCTATGTCTCGATAGAAGAATAAACCATTTTACATAAAGCATTTTTACATAAGTTTCCGTGTTACACTTTGCAACAGAAATAGTGTATCCTTTAATTAATCATATAGCGCCAACTATAATATTTAAATTGTTAATTTTATAATATCAAATGTATTTGGGAAAGACATTGAAGTAAAGAAAACACTCATTGCTAAGTGGCTAAGCAACACTTTTCCACATGGACTTGAAAAATGCATCTACACTACCATAGAAAATACTTGTCTAATTGTACAAAAACAAACCAAATTAAAATACAAAAGTACATAGTTGTTGGGCTTGTAAATCAATGTTTTGGCTTGTGGACACTCCAGAGGGCAGCCCTTTTTATGTGGTGGCACCGACTGGAGTGAAGTATGGAATGGTTCTTTTGAGGGAGAGTTACAGATTTAATCGCAAAAAAAAACAAATTGTGTTGTTGACAGTCTGGTTCTCAAGTTCTGATGAGAAGGAGAATGCTTAACAGCTAAAAGTCTGCTGATTTTAGCTGTTAAGCATTCTGCCCCTGTTGTTTACATCAGAACTTTGACTGTTTAAAGGAAACATCCTCCAAAAAGCACCTATGTTTAATTTCTGCCTGAAAGTGTCCGTAGTGAAGTAGTACGCAATGGGATCCAGTACTGAGTTAAGACTTGCCAACATTAGGCTGTAGCGGTATGCAGCCTGCATGGGGTACGGTGGATTTTCTGCATACACAGAAAGGAGAACCAGTGTAGCGTGGTAAGGGAGGAAGCTGAGTAGGAAAATCAAGAGGCTGGTGGCAATCATCCTTTGGATCTTTCTGCTGTCCACCATGTTGGTCTGGGCCACTGAGCTTTGTCGGACAGCACGGACCAAACCCCAGGAACAGAGAAGCATGATTACTAGTGGGATGCTAAACCCCAAAAATAGAGTGGGTATAACCACCACTGGTTTTGTGGCAAAGACCGGAGGGCTGTCAAAACAATCTTTAGGGATTGTGTTTCTTGTCTTGAGCTGGAAAAGGTAGATGGGCAAGCTGGCCCCAAAGGTGAGCATCCATATTACAAGACAAATCAGCGGCGCTTTCTTTCTCCCTGCCTGGACACGAGATGACATAGGGAAGGAGACGGCCATGCAACGGTCAAAGCATATGCACGTGAGAAGGAATATGCTCCCATACATGTTGGCCTTCAGGACCAAACCATGGACTTCACACAGCCACTGATAATGGACAGCATAGCCCAGATGGTAGTAGATCCTCGTGGGCAGTGTGAGGGTGAGCAGCACATCTGCTACGGCCAGGTTAGTCATGTAGACAATGGTTTGCGATCTGGATTTGGTTTGACAGCAGAAAAAGACCAATGCCAGGACATTAAAAACGAGACCCACAATGAAAATGAAGGAGTACACGCACACCGGGAAGACGCCAGTGAGTCCGGTGATGTTGCTGGGACAGTCAGCGGAGGCGTTGGTGCACATAATGACCTGTGATGGAGAAGAGACAGAAGACTGGTTAGAAAAAAGTCTTTGTTAGAGTAATTACAAGTGTTAAAGTCGAGACCACCTAAATCGAGACCAAGTCATCACCAAGACCAGAATGTATCAAGACCAAGTCAAGACCAAGACTTTGAGGGGTTGAGACTAAGTCAAGACCAGACCAGTACCAGACAGCCAGAGCTTCTCCTGTCTCCCGCATTCACTTTCTTGGAAGTGTGTGTAAAGGGGGGCAGGGAGAAGGGGTTAACACTACCAAATTTCACATTAAAAATTAAGTTATTGGTTGCATTTGAAGCAGGAAGCTTTACATCCAATCACAGTGATGATGTTAACACATAAAAATTAGACAATGCAGAGACAACTTAGTGATTTCCCTGCAGTTGTGGTTATGACTGGTCTTGAAATAAAAATCCAGACTCCTCCTTACCCGAGACTGAGACAAGACTAAAAAAATTCCAAGACAAGACAGAGACCTTCAAAAAGTGGTCTCGTAACTGGTCTTGAGTACTACAACACTGGTGATTACGTCCTCCTTAGGCAACAATGAGACACAAAAAGAATATTAGTGTGGATGGTTGAGTCATCTGTAGTCTACTACTGTTACGGTAGAGGTGTGTTTCAGCGTTTTTCTCCATGTCGTTTTTGCACAAATAAGAGGTGTGTTATGCTCACAGATTCGGATCTGGATATCTACATGAGAGTGACATTACACTGTTGTGACACAGTCACACAAACCCTAACCATAACACGTCATGACAAAATCGAATGATGCTTACTAAAAGAAGCATGTCCTGAACGTTTATGACTTGTTTGTGATGTTTATGACATGTTCATGACCGTGTCATGTCACGCTTATGTAGATACCTTCAAGTAAAGTGTAACCATTTAAAGACAATTTATTGAGCTATTTACCTCTGTTTAAATATTTGTAAAACCTACAAATAGATGTAAAGAGTGACCAAGAACATTGATTTGTGAAAAGAATTGATGAAAATGATTAAATATATGGAGATACAAGGTTACTGCCTGACGTTAACGGCTGTATTACTCTCATTGAACCAAAGTGCTTACATGCCTAACATGTGATGTTTTTTTCACACTCTGACTGATGAAGCCAAGCCAAGTTGTAATGACAATGCATGACCATTTTTGGTGATTTGTTTCCCCCCTAACGATAGTTCCTCCTTAACAAACCAGTTGATATTGAGTAAATTCAGCTTCTCTGCCTGCTGTTGCTGCTGCTGCTGTTCTGCACCGCACTGCTGAATACGAGTGTTGTTCTGCATCGACCTACGCCCTTTTTCTACAGTCCATGAAGGTGATCACTTCCTGTGACCATCTGGCTTCACGGCTTCATTATGTGTCTGAACCAATTTTTTATTGTTATTACTTATATCTACATCTATCTACAGTATTAGTTCAAATTGTTACCCTATTCCCCTGTAGTGTCTTGAAAAGTGTATGGGATTTGACATTATAGTACAACATACATATCTTACAATATAAAATCTCAAAATTTTATAAAGGCTGCTTTCTGAAAATGAGTTTTGTTCCCATACTCTAAACCAGAAATGTCCACTTCAGACTTTGTAAGTCTCATTCCTATCTATATTCTAAAGGTTTTTACAGAGAGATATGTATTTTATCTATCATTCATCTGATTTACATGAAGTTTTATACCTCTAAACAGTTTTTTTAATGATGGTATTTTCCGATATATGGAGTGACAAAAAGAGACATCCACAATCCCCCCTTTGACTATAGTGTGTCAACAAAATATAACAAATTCATTTTGATTTGGATTTTTTGAGTTGTAAATTACAGCATGCATTTAAGAAGATGCTTCATTTGAGTATTTGAACACTCGTGATACCCAAAAGAATTGTCTTACCATAAGTGATTATGTAAGTCCACGGTTCCTATTTGTAATGTTTTACACTATTCACCTGTAGTGACTCCCCTTAAGAGGAACATGGTCTGTTTCTCAGCCTGCAGTTCCTGGTAGAAAGCAGAACTGGGTTGTGTTGCATTCATTGTTGCACTCTAATTTCATTAATTCATCTAATAATCTTTACGGTTTCACATATGCTGGAACAGATGGAAAAGGAAAGTGAGAAGAAATCATTTGCATTTGCATTCAGCCCTTTTCATTAGTATTTATTTGTAGGCAGGGTTCAAAATGAACCTTTTTGTCCACCAGCCAAATGGCTGGTGATGTTCAGAGTTGACATAACCACTCAATAGATCACTAGATATAGAGCACTTTTTTGGCTAGTGAATGAAGCAAATCTACCAGCCGCTTGAATATTTTCCCTAGCATTTGGCTGGTAGATAGATAGATAGATAGATAAATAGAGAGATAGATAGATAGATAGATAGATAGATA
>NC_045751.1:17137228-17137698 GCF_008692095.1 Etheostoma spectabile
TAGATAGATAGATAGATAGATAGATAGATAGATAGATAGATAGATAGATAGATTGAAATGTAGGCATCCAGTAGCTTAGACAACCATAGGACAACAAACACATATACACACACATATCTCACATACATATATTTTAAACCCTGTTTGTAGCTAATAAATCTTCTGAGTACAACTTTTTGATTCTCATTTAAGAACATCCAGTACACACCCACACACAAGTCTTTTCTTATCAGATCATGATTTAATCCTGTTTGACACACACATGCAGTGCAGTAGTAGCCTACATTTTCTTTATAGAAATGAGCTCACAGTGTGACGTTACCTGTTGGATGATCAAAAGAAGGGTGAAGATTCTGCGAGAAGAGGAGTATTTGTGTGTGTGACCATAGCATGCAGACACTCTGTCTGTGTAAGATGCAGCACAGGAAGTTGATCAATCTTAAGGTCTCTCTCTCTCTCTCTCTCTCTCT
>NC_045751.1:17137708-17138588 GCF_008692095.1 Etheostoma spectabile
CTCTCTCTCTCTCTCTCTCTCTTTGTCAGTCTTTATGTGCCCACTCCTTTCTGCAGACCTGCTGATTGCATTTAGGTGAGTTAAGTAAGTTTCAGTCCAAACAGGTCTGAGACCATGACCAAAGACTTTCCACATCATCAGTCCAAATGTTGAAATAATAACAATTGTGAGAGAATAGACGGGCTGTAGACTTATAGGAAATATTATAAATGACTAAATACTAAATTAGCATTATCTAGAGGATATGTACTATATTTTTTATATTATTAGGGAAATTTGGGGTCCAAATCTTACAGTGCGGTATGGATGAAAATAGATATATTGATATTGTATATTATTTAAACAATATGTTTTAATTTTAAACATACACATGGAAGGCAAAGTAAGTCTTGAGGTGTCTAAGGTAAACTATAGGCCTGTCTGTTGATGGCCACCCCAATGGCTAAGAGTATCATCAATGTAAATTAAATGTTTTTTCTTTGGTACAAATGAGCCGATTCCTCTTTGCTTATGATATGTTGGATTCATGGTAATGTGTATTTGTAGTTGAGGGAAACCCTGCAGACAGGTGTCTATGGGCCGTGACATAGGCTAAATTATGCTGACACCTGATGTAACGTGTTTGATATCTTGTGTAAGAGGGCCCTCTAGCGGCTAATACATTAACAACATTGCCTTTCGTAAAGGCTGAAAATGTAAATGTTGCTGTCATATAATGCCACAGATCAACAACGTAGCCTATGCTATGTACATTGTTTAGAAAAAGCGGAGTCATATCTAAAATGCAAATAACAGTCTACAGTGAAGCGTAAAGATTCTTTTACTCAATTGTAGAAGATCTGCAACTGTAGACCTCGTGGCGCAACGGTAGCGCGTCTGA
>NC_045751.1:17138598-17139453 GCF_008692095.1 Etheostoma spectabile
GAAGGTTGCGTGTTCAAATCACGTCGGGGTCAAGTGTTTTTTTCTTCCTCTCATTTTATGAACACAGTTTCTTTTTCCCACAGTCAGCACCCACACTGGGTTGCTTTATATGAACACCAAATTGTAGTAGATATCAATAAGACGTAATGTATATTTGCATTGGTGAACTAATAATAATATACATTTCTAAGGAAAGAATGGCAATTTTACACTTTAAAAAATGGTCAAGTCCAACATTCAGTTTTCAGTTAAAGGCAAAATTATGTACAGTATGCATAGTAAAAATATACTTATACTATATGAGTATCAAAAATAAGTAAAAGCCTTTTTTCCATCCGTTTTAGTAAATGGATGGAAAATGACCTTTAATGTCTCGAATTTTGCAACTCTCTCCTCTTCGGTCTCGCTCACAAATCCCTCCACAAACTTCAATTGGTCCAGAATTCAGCTGCCCGCATCCACAACCTCGCCCCCCCATATTTGTCTGATCTCCTCCCGTCCCACTCCCTTCCGCTCCCTCAATCCTCTTTGTCCATAAACCTCTCTGTCCCCCCCCCCCCGCCGTCTCACCCACCATGGGGGGCAAGCATTCAGCCTCTGCTCCCCGTCTTTGGAACTCCTACCCCCCCCACTCAACATTGATTCATTCCCCCATTTCAAATCACAACTAAAAACACATCTGTTTAAAACTGCCTAGTCCACCTAAATGTCATTGCTCTGCCTTTTCTGTTGCGTTGCTGTATAGTATTTGTTTTGCTGTTGTATAGTATTTGTTTTGTTTTGCTGTATAATATTTGTTTTTCTGTTTTGTTGGTTTTGCTGTTCTTAATTTATGAATTCCCTGTGCGGCGTCCT
>NC_045751.1:17139463-17143799 GCF_008692095.1 Etheostoma spectabile
CCAAGAAAGGCGTCTTTAAATAAAATGTATTATTATTATTATTATTAATGTGTGAATTTTATGTAATAGTCTTGCCTGTTTGTTGATAGTTTGTGTTATTTTATTTCATTTTTTAACTATTGGTATTGTTGTTAAATTCTTTTTTGTCTACGTACGTCCCACTGTGGATGAATGTTCGCTTTAATGCGTTTTAGTTTTTTCCCAGTTTTGATTATATTTGGCTGAAACACAATGGCAGAATCAAGGACCTCAACATTGTACTGTTTTTAGGTAAATATTTATTCACATTCCACTGGACATTTGTTTCATATACTGTTAATGAACATATATCTACTATTTGATTCATGTATTGCAATACTTTTGTGAACCTAAGACTTTGTTTAACTCATTTCAAGCACATGAGTTAAGGAATGTTTTCAAAAAGGGATTTGAAGAAACTACAGAAAGCCTGAAAACTTTGAAAATAGTAAAAATAGATGACAATTTGTTATGACAATCTTTGGATGTATGTTTGATGAATTTCTGCCTCAGACAGTCCAGGTTTAGCCTCTGTTAAATCATGTTTCTGTTCTCTGTGAGCCCATGTTCAAAGATTTGTTACAAAATATTTTAAATGTACAAGTTAACAGATAAATACAGCATACATCCGTTTTTCCATCTACAGTCTTCGATCAGTGTATCTGAAAACAGTGCAATAGATCATGGATATAATCCCAGTCATTCCTCTTGAATCCTTCCGACTCTCCGCCTCTATCTCATCACCCCCCGGCGCAGCAGATTAGGAAAATGGGTGATGATGACGTGGATAATGACAGAGTTGATGGCGATGATGATGATGATCCCTGTCGTTTCTTCTTCAAGAAGTCATGGTGTGCTGTAGTTCATCTTATTCCTGAGAGAAGAAAGAGACACAGTTGCTTCAACCACCTGGAACACAGTTCTTACTAGGGCTGCACGATATGAGGAAAATATTTAATTGACATTATTTTTGCCTTACTTTTCGATCGCGATATTGGAGGGATTGATCATTTTTGTATTATCGTTCTGTTTTTAAAAAATGTAAACGATTATAGTGGGATTTTTGCGAGGATCTGTACCAAACAAAGATTCTTTTTTTAGACTTTAGAATACGATTAGCACAATACTTAATTCAGAATGGTTATACACACATATTGCGCACTCCTGCGATTTGGATCTTGCACTTGTGCATATTGCAATTTCAGTACAATTGCGATTAATTGTGCAACACTTGTTCAGACACACATTGCATAGTTCAGTAGCAGAGTGAGACCCACCACTAGTTTCGGAAGCTTTTGCATTTTTTTAAAGATGACACTAAAAAAACAGTTTACATCAAATCTCACTGAAGCTTGTTTAGGTGCAAGTAGCCATGAACAAAAATGTTGTTGTCTTTCATATTGATAGCCACCATCTAATGTTTTAAAGATGAAGTGAGTCTACTAACCTCATGGCACTTAATATGCGCAGAGCATTTTTTAATGTGAAGGTAGCAGCAGCAGGAAATGTTGCTGCTATCTTTCTTCTTATCTACCATGCTATCTCCTGTCTGCAGCTGTTGCTATGTACAAATGTCCCGCGAGTACTACTTAAGGGAACCAATGTTTTAATTCAAACCACAATCTTATTTGTCATTTTGGTGCCTAAACTTAACTGGTTGAGCCATCGGTGTGAAAGGGGTGTAGTCTGCTCCGGTCTCACCTTTTTGCCACAGGTGCCACAGATACATCCAAAGAGTCCGTTGACCATCTGGATGAGACACAAGGCGAGCTCCAAGCATGCTGCCACCAGCAGAGTGGAGAACAGGCCCAAGTTGAATTCAACCACGTTCTTTGGACGTATACACCAAGCCCATGTGTCTTTTTCAGACAGGTAGCTCCCGGAGCTGGAAAGGACGACATTTAGTGGTGCAAGCGAACATACAGTGGAACACAGGGTCATGCACAGCTTTGGGCTATTTGCCCCATTTGGCTGAGGTGCCCCTATAGAGACAGAGACAGAATAGACTTATCTTTTTTTGTCTTCTTTTGTTGCTGTTGTGCATCAATATTAGTAGTTAGTAAGTTAAATCAAATAAAAATTGCCATATACTCCAATATTTTGTACATTTTTTGCCACCAGCTTCAGCTGGGTTGCCTTGTTTTTCCAGGTTAGAGCAATGGCCCTCCAAATGTCTGTGCACGTCCCTGATAGAACATTACATTGACTTTGAAGCGTTCTTTTATAAATGCAGTTCTCATTACATGTATAATGTCTATTCATGTAGACTGCCTGCGTACCTGTTAGCAAAGGGCGTCCCCCAATTTGCAATGGAGTTCTGCATGTTGATAAAGTAGCACGTTGGCCCGTTAGCAAGGCCCAGGGAAGCAGCACTCAGACTGTACACGGCCCCCAGCACGCCAACTGCTGCAAAACCAATGGACAGGAACATCTACATGGAGCACACACACACACACACACACAGTGGAGTCAGTGCTGGAGGGACAGATTCAATCGTGACACTGAAGCTGCATGCCGACGTTTTGGAGATTCGACACTTTTAACTCATCTCCACTTTATAAATTACCTTTCATGCAAGCCCAAAATGCTTCACAGAACAACATTAAACCACAGATGCAACAAAACAGACAAAAACAAAAGATCAAGCAAGACTAAAAATTACAAAATACAACAACAGGACAATAAAGTGTTGAAAATTAACAAATAAATCCAACTTTGTAAAATAAACCCCAGGGTTAAAATCATGTAAAACAGATGATTCAGTCGTATGAAATAATGCTATAACATCACTCCAAATTAAAAGGCCAGATTAAAACATAGCTTTTTAATTTCCTTTGAGAAATACAGAGAGAGCTTGCCATTCTAATATCCAAAGGCAGTGAGTATGTAGGCAGGTATTTTTATGCCACTTTTTTTAGCCCTGTATTTTTCTTCTTGTATTTTTAACGGCAACATTAGCTATATGTCTTTTTGGTAGTGGTGTGTTTGCAGTTTTTTTTTCTCCTTTTGTGACATATTTTTATGCAACACGTTGACCTTATAAGTTACATCAAATTTCCATGACTGCTAGCAATTACCAAATGCGTAAAGCAGCCACTGGCTTCCATTTTTTTTCACTACAGTGTGAAAAATCAAATTTTATCCATTATGGATGAAATTTAAAAGCTTCATCACAACATCAACTAAGGCGCTAAAGTTTTAGTTCATCAAGCCAAGCATCACTAAACACTTCCTCAAAGCGGAAGAATAAAATCTGTTTTATGTCTGTGGTGCAATCAGAGAAAGCCTCGCGCCAAAAACACAAAAGCTGATTGGCTGCACTATAAGTTGCATGATGGTCTCATTTGTAGTCATAATACAACGAAATTATCCTTGGACAAGCGAAATACAAAACTAAAAAACCACGGAATAAATAAAAAACTGAGCATTAGAAGTAGAGTTGCATGACGTAGAAAAATAAAGACCTATTTAAAATTATTTAAGACCTAGAACACCATACTAGCAAATGTAACTTTTTAAGGCCTGATATTTAGATTTTTAACTTTTTAACTTTTTAAGACCCCACGGAAACCCTGTAATGACTTGTCTGTACATTTGAACCTGTACTACTGTTTTCTGTTTTCTGTTGCTCTGGTCTCAAAACATCTGGCCAAAGGACTACAGTTGAAAATTAGCCGGCTGTCTAACACAAGCGTATTTACTGAAATATCAATTAATGTGTTGTCCTTTATATATAAAAAATAAAACATTATGATGGGGTTAACGTGTTACATTAGACAAACGTATAGACAAATGGCGACATTTCAGTCAGACAGACATACTGTACACACTCACCCCACAGCGGTTGGCACAGCAGTTCTTAGCACTGGTCAGGTGAATGTGGATGGCAGGAATGAGGACCTGGCAACAGAAACAGAGGAAGGAACAGAGAGAGAGAGAGAGAGAGACAGAGAGAGAGAGAGAGACAGAGAGAAAGAGAGAGAGAGAGAGAATGGACATTTAATGTAGGGTGAGAAACAGAAACATTGTCAAACTTAGCCTAGAAATCTAGACGCACCCTAGCGGCAACAAATGTAATGTGCAGCCAGGGTCAGTCTAGCAACTCTCTGTTGGCTTGCCAGCTGGATAAAAACCAAATTCTAGTCAGGGCAATCACATCGTGTATAGAGTTGGAGGGCGGGCTTAACGTAAGAACGCCAGAGCTTCGACGTTTCTGCGCTAATTCCCTGCTACTTGAGAACAAAGAAGATGGCTGCTGCTGCTGGCAAACAGCGGCCTTTCCAATCGGCTTTAGCCGCGACTCTGGAAGACTTGGAGT
>NC_045751.1:17143809-17143888 GCF_008692095.1 Etheostoma spectabile
CATTCTTAAAAAAGGAAGATGTGTTTGGAGTTTAAAGTTTAATCTATCAACTTGCGTTGCTCTGGTTGGTTGTAGCGCT
>NC_045751.1:17143898-17158056 GCF_008692095.1 Etheostoma spectabile
TGCGTGCAGAGGGAATTTGAAAGACAACCTTTTATCCCGCCCCTCGGGTTGAGCCCTGCCATTGGTGAGTTCCCAGACCCAACATCTTGATGGGGGTCTGGCTTGTCGGGCTAGGTCAAACTACCATCAGTAACTGGGAAGAGGAAGGCCGTCAAGCTCAATGGGTAAAGGTCCGAAAATGAAGTGGGAGCAATGTTTTCTGACCATGCAGTAAGGTAGAACAGAACTGAACTGAATGTAAAGTTAATAAGATGACTGGATAGGACTGGACTACAGTGAACTTGACTGATTTTAAAGAGCTATACTCCAGCAATTTAGCATGCATTTCCATAAAGTCGGGGCACCGGCCAATGATAGATTCAAATGAAGAATAGGCAAAATTGCTTTTGATCTAAGTACTATGTTTCATGCTCCAAAAAGAGTGGATCCTACAATTCCCATAATGCTACATGTCTTTCAAACTCCTTGTCTTAGTTTGTAATGGTAAATTTACGAGTTCCCAGTTGGGCAATTTGAACTGAAACCTAGGCTACATTTTTCTTGCTACGTTTTAATTTAAAAATGATTATCTTTTGCAATATTTACACCTTGCATTCCCCCTGCTCTGGCGTTTCCCCTCTCTCATTCCCCCTGCTCTGGCATTTCCCCCTCTCATTCACACTGCTCTGGCGTTTCCCCTCTCATTCACACTGCTCTGGCGTTTCTTCCTCTCATTACCCCTGCTTGGCGTTACCCCCTCTCATTCCCCCTGATCTGGCATTTCCCCTGTCATTCACACTGCTCTGGCGTTTCTTCCTCTCATTCCCCCTGCTCTGGCATTTCCCCCTCTCATTCACACTGCTCTGGCGTTTCCCCATCTCATTCCCCCTGCTCTCACGTTTCGTAGCCCTTAAACCGGATTTGAAAGCACTTCTGACTTGGTTTGAAATCTGCGGGGTTGTGTTGCAGTTTCAACGGCCGCAAACGGAGGCAACACCGACCCTGATGCCAACTTTTCGTTGCTAGATTGGGTCATGACGTCTTGTTCTCTGAGACTAAACTACTAACGTTACCATGGCAACTACGTCATGAATCATCAGTCTGAATTTTTTTTTTAATATGCGCATTCACCATGTCCAAGCTGAAACAACTCCAATGACATCATTATCAGCATCATCAGGGTTGTTGTACAGGACATTATACTCAACATTAACTGTTTCTAAGACGCGTCTAAAGATGCACTTTTATTCTCTGGCTTAAATCTTTTATTGTGTTTTACTGGTTTTCTTTTCCTTTATTTTATGTACATGCTGTTTGTGTGTGTGTATAAATATACGTGTATGTGTGTGTGTATCTATGTATATACAGTATATATATAGTGTGTGTATATATATATATATATATGTACATAATTATATTTTTCTGTTCATCTGATTTCAAGGGTTTCAATTTGTCTCCACTTGTTTCTACTTGAATCGTGTTGTATATCCACTATATCTATGAATATATGTGTGTTTTTATGCTTGTGTACATATGTTTTCATCTTTGTTAAGCACTTTGGTGTTTGCTTTTAAAGGGGAATATGCACTTGGTTAGTCAAAGTAATTTGACCACGTTGCCTCGGAAATTTAGGTTACGCTATACATGCATTACCTGCACGGTTAGGCGATTTCATTACAGAATTCCTAACGGAGATCTGCTCCCACTCAAAACGCACATTTCTCCATCCCGCTTCCACCTTCTCCCGTTGATTTCTATGCTCTATTCTGTCCCTATCACATTACCAACAGTGAAATTGTCACCCTCTAGTAACCGCCACGATGAGTTAAGTGCCCCTTCAATTCAGTTGAGCCTACAAAAATGACACTTATCACATCCCATCTCTTACCAAGGTTTTGCTGTGTGGAGGGTATAAAGGTGGAGCTATGGAGGAGATAAGCCTGGTGATCAGCCTCTTTATGACCCAGGCTTTATGAGTGTGCATGTTGTTTCAATGGGAGCCATAAAAGGAAGTTGTTTGTGGTCTACATTATCTTTTTTGTTAGTTAACAGCACAACCCTTCTTATAAAGGAGAGAATAGAAAATAACACAATACACAACCAAGATTGTTAAGTACTTTTCCCGCATTAGCACATATTGGTCTTCTTTTGGGACTGGGGTTTTATAAAATGAATTGGATTAATGATAAGAACACTCTGGGCCTTATCTTCTGTCTAACAGTGCAGCGCAAAGCCCAACGCAAGTGTCTCGCCTATTTTAAGACCAACGCACTTGTTAATTTTCCGTCCAGTGGCCACGTCATGTCATGTCATGGGGCGTGCTGGTCTTTTCTTTTTTCTTTTCTTTATGATCTTTCTTTAATCTGAACCAAATAGTTTTAGTTACCTTAACTTGACCAAACCTTAACCGTAGAAAAACTACTTACATACTATATACTGTACATTAAAATCATAATTACATTTCCAGAGGTGGAAAAAGCCCAAATATATTCTACTTAAGTAAAGGTACTATTACTTTAATGAACTTTTACTTCAGCATAAGTACAATTACCAGTATAAAATTCATCCACGTAAAAGTACAATGTAGCTCATTTAAAATGTACTGAGAGTAAAGGTTACTTAGTTACTTTGGGGGAGGGGGGTATTCAAACTCATTATTCTTATTTAATTAAAAATCGCAGTCTTGTGCGAAGGGCACAAAGCCAAAAAACAAAGAAAGAAAAAACAATGCCAAAATTAGTTTTTTTTATTAAGTAACAGATGTGATAGCAAAGTACAATACTTCAAACAACACATACTTAAAGGAGAAATCTGGCGCAAAATGAACCTAGGGGTTAATAACACATGGGTACCGAGTCGACTGTTCTCTGAGAAATGTTTCCATGCTAATCGAATGTGACCAGTTTTAGCGCAAACCATTAATTAGCTTGTAACGCTAGTCGTCGGTGCACCGGTAAAGTAAAACGAAATCGCTATTTCTATACCACCACATAACATGATGAGGGTCCCGACATGTAAACCGAAGCTTTGAGAACTTTGTAAGTGTACAGACAGTTTCTTAAAAAGATAGTTTATAAAGACAATACCATTCACATTTACAGGGAGGCGCCATCTTGGGAAAACCGTTAAGATCAGTCGAACAATGAACACCGTGCAACCAGTAATCAGTAACATAGCTCAAGAATGGCAATTAGCGTGAAAACATATACCAGAGAACGATTAACGCTTGTTAACCCCTGGGTTCATTTTTGCGTCGTATTTCTCCTTTAAGTAAAAGTAAAATTACAGATCTTCAAAACTAAGCTACCTTAATTTAAAAAGTACACACAAAAATTACTCAATTACAGTAACGTGAGTCATTGTAATTAGTAACTTTCCACCCCTGGTCATTTCTATAATGGTAAGATGAACTTTTTATTTTGGAAGACTTAAGGCATTACTACCTCTGAATGTAATCTCAGTCTACTCACCATGACGCCTCCTCCTATAAAGCCCCCCATGTATTTGACCTCCTCTGTGAGTTGGCCCTCTGCGGCTGCATACTGTGTGTCAAAGTCAGGGAAGAAGAGAATGATGTTGCAGATCATGGACACTAGAGCCAGGACGTAGAGCGGAATGGCGATAAACTTAGAGCAGGCTCCCGTGCACATGGTGGCGGCAGGTTGAGGTTGTTCAAAAAGGTAAAAATGTCAAAAAACCCAACTGCTCCTCCAGTCTATATATTCAGACTCTCCTTGACGAAAGCTTTTCCTCTGTCACTTGGAAAAATGTGAGGATTGCTTGCTATCACACTTCAAGTGCAGCCTCATGCATCAGATGTCCCAGAAAGTACAAGGAAGAACTGTTGAAATATATATTAGAGGTTTTGGTGGGTGGAGGGTATAAAGGTGGAGCTATAGAGGAGATAGGTCTGATGATCACCCTCTTTATGACCCACACTTTATGCCGTGGGTGTGCACGTTGTTTCCATGCGAGCCATAAAAGGCAGTGGTCTACATTATCTGTTTGTGAGTCAACAGCACAACCTTTCTTATTAAGCAGAGAATAGAAAACAACGCAATACACAACCAACAATGTTAAGTACTTTTCCCGCATTAGCACATATTGGTCATTTTTTGGGACTGGGGTTATATAATATTATTTGGATCAATGATAAGAACACCCTGGGCCCTGCATCTTGCACCCGGCGCAGCGCAAGTTCGTCGCAAGTGTCTCTGCTATATTAAGACCAACGCAGTTGTCAATTTCCTGTCCAGTGGCCACGTCGTTTAGACAGCAACAGCACCTTGGCCCATCTGTGCGCCCGTGGGCGTGTTGGTCTTACAGGGAGGCGTGTTCAAGTACATTTTTTGCATATTGCTATCTTGAGGCAGCAGGAAGTGAGCACGCCATTGACCAACAAAAACCTGGGCAGCATTTCATCGTTATTTTAACAGCATCTTAGCAAAATGCGCCTAGGCTCGGGCACAGCGTGCACACTATGCTTGTTACACACAGGGACACGCAGCAGCACACAAACATGCAAAAGATTAGAAATACAAATATGATGGTTCAAATCCTCCGTCATAACAGCAATGCGCCAAGTTACAAACAGGCCTGGCTTTTAAAGGGAGTGCGAGATGACACTCTGATTGGTTTATTGCCCAAAACACACCTATGAATTAATGTAGACATTAAGTGCAATCCTTTTGAACCATGCCACCGTTGCACAGACCCTTTTTTGCGCTGTCAAACTAGCAAAAGTGGACTTGGACACGCCTTAAACGCACCTGCGCCAAGCGCATCACGCTGTGCGCTTACATCGTTAAAATAGGGCCCTGTAGGTGTGTTGAGACTGAACGCGAGGCAACTTTTAAAGGCAGTTCAATGTTACATATGGTTCATGGAAAGATGTGAGCACAAACCATAGACTGTAAAAATAGTGGGCGTAGCATTGGTGACGTCAGCCACTGGTTTGTGGACTGCCGTCATTTTATCGGTATTTTGGAGCCTGAAGTGACCATATTTGGACAAAAGGGTGGAGCTGGGGAGGAATTCAACTCTTCTTATAGTATGTGTCCATACACGCGTTGTTTTCACGGACGGAATCGCCTCGCTTCCCAGCATCGCATGCTAGCGGGCTCGCCCCAGTTTCTCCTCACGAACCACTGCGATGGCTGCAGCTGACAAACTCGTCACGTGGGGCTAGCTACTCCTGAATTTCAAAACCGGCCATAATGGTGGCTCGTTACGATCTCGTATTTGACAAAAAATAGAAAGATAGTAACATTATAAGCAAGAAATTGGCCATGCAGTTGCTGGAGGAGTCAAAAGTTCTTCTTTTCCTTGACCCAACTGTCCCGTTGTTATCCCACACCCCGTTCTTCTTTTCCTTGACCCAACTGTCCCGTTGTTATCCCACACCCCGTTCTTCTTTTCCTTAACCCAACTGTCCCGTTGTTATCCCACACCCCGTTCTTCTTTTCGTTGACCCAACTGTTTGCAGACATGCTGTCATCACAGCTCTTGACTCAGCTGTAGATCCAGGCCTCTCTGCCAGAGGATTCTCCTTTAACCTTAACATAAATTCTCTTTTATCAAACACTGATAGTTTACAAGTGTGTAAGCGTGTGCGTGTGTGTGCGTGTGTGTTTGTGATTTGATTACCTTGTCAGTAAATGAGGGCCCTAGTCAAATGTGTAACTGTAGGGAGTATAAAAAATAGACTTTAACCATTTAAGCATTTATGTCACATCTACATCAGTCAGATTCACTGTGTTCACTCAGAAGGAATCACTTCACACGGGGAGGCACTTTTAATGACATTTTGAACATATTTAGATGCTAAAAACGTGTTTACAACTTGCCCTGTTCAAGCCTGCTAACGCTAGCAGGAGGATAACTCGGTTTAGGTAGCACCGATTGGTTCGGTTTTTCTCTCTACCGACAGCACTCCAAATTTCCAAACAACAGAGCTACGTGTTTGAGTAGACCGGAATTATCCTTTAAAGTTATGGTAAGGTGCTTTCAACGGTCGCAGCGCTGCCTGGAAGTAGACGTTGGGGGCTCAAAAAAGCATTGAGCAATTGGAACACCGATTACCATTTCTCCCTATTCACAACCACCTGTTATCATGTGACATCACCGTGACAACTGCACAAGCTCCACTGATCTGAAAGGGTTTTTCATTACACAAAATTTACAAGGCCATGAATGAAACTTTTCCCACTGTAAACGTGTAAATTAATAATCATAAATGTTAATAATCAACAGACTCTGGAGTGTAGACCTTCAACTCACCATTGGTCATTAACTTATTGAAGGTCTAATGGTCATTACTAAAAAAATATATACATCATGGATTAAGATGAATAATCTTATTTTTACGTCATAAACATTACAAGCCATCTTTTTCTTGGAACTATCCTGCAGCTACCAATTATGTACAGAAGATTTATAATCTATGTAACAGAGAGGTACAGCTACAGAGTTCCTTTCTGTGATATCATATCTGTGATATCTTCTATGTTTGTGTCTATAACAAGCTCCTTTTACAGAAGAACATCAGACGCAGTGTTTCCCCAAACGACGTTTATGAGGTTTTATTGTTGTTTTATGGTGCTATATGGTGATGTTGAATAAGTAGATCCTGTTTGTGCCTGGTACTACCACTCTGATGGTATTCTGACACACATTAAACACACCCACACACGACGATTGACGTCATAATTTGCATGTAAGGGGAAAAACAGAAGGGTTTGGGGGGGGGGGGGTTAGATAAGAGTACTGTAAATTCAGAGTACAACAAAGAGACAACCCCCTCTGTCTCTTTCAGTTCCTGTCTTCAGCTGCCCTCTCAATTAATGGCCAAAAAAGGCCCAAAATCATCTTTAGAAAATGTCCTAAAAGACTTTAATGGCGCTTGATTGGCGATGGAAAGTGTAACCTACGAGAAAGCACTCTTGTCCTGAAAGATTCAGACCACTGATCAGTTCAAAAGTACAGCGTGTGTGTGTGTGTGTGTGTGTGTGTGTGTGCGTGTGCGTACGCGCGTGTGTGTGTGTGTGTGTGTGTGTGTGTGTGTGTGTGCGTGTGTGTGTGTGTGTCTAATGGAACATACTCAAGGTTTTATCCTAAGTACAAATTGTCTTTACTTTGTGTAACTGCCGCAGGGTTAGTGTTAGGGTTAGATTACACCAAACTTTATTGATTTATAGGTATGATTTTATCATGGTGCGTGTAGACAGATGCTGCGTACTGTCTACCTGTCTTATATTGTATTCTACCTGTCTTAAACATAACTTTTTTTAGTTCATCTGTTGGTTGTCAAAGTGGTTTGTCTGTGAAGGACATGAATTATTACCACATTACACTTCGCACTTTATTGATTTCATTATTTTTCTTTGTTCCTTTTCCTTGTATTTTTGTTGTATTTATTCAGTTCTTATTTCAAATATTTCTTTCTCGCATATTTATGGCTCTTGCACTTTCCCATGTTCCTTTTTATTGGGCTCCTTCTGTCTAAGACAGGCTCCAGAATGTCCAAAACTCTGATCTAGGCGTCCTTACCCCACCAAGACCTGGCAGCACACCCCCCCCCCCCCCCCCCCCCCCCCCCCCCCCCCCACCCTCATCACCTTCACTGCTCCCAATTAAGTCCTGCATCAAAATCCTGTTTCTCACCTACCAATCGCTCCATGCCCTGGCCCCAACAGTACCTCTCTGACCTCTTCCATCCATACACCCCACCCCGAAACCTGCGGTCCTCAGACGCTGGCCTGCTCTCCATTCCCTACACCAGACTCTGTACCTTTGGAGCCAGAGCCTTTATGTGTTGCAGCCCCATCCCTCTGGAACCCCTGCTGTTATCTGAAATGCTAAACAAAAACCCCACCTGTTCGTCACAGCCTACAACCTCCCTGAGAGTAGCCACTGTACTTCTGTAGTCTCCTTGGGTTTCATGAAAGGCGCTATATGTAAATTAAAATTATTATGCTCTTTGGTGATAAATAAAGCTGAATCTGTATCTGTATCAATACAGACACAAATTAATTTATTAATTTTTTGGGGAAACAATTGACAATTATTTTGTACATTTAGCAGACATATTAAAACAGCAATTCTGTTTTATTTATAGTATCAAATCATAACAAGAGTTCTCTCAATACACTCTACAGATTGTGTAAGTCTAAACCACACTCTATAATTTACAAAGGCCCAACAATGACAGTAATTCCCAGTAATAATGTAAGTTTTGGTGCTATTTATTGACGCGGGCTGACTCACTATATTTCTGGGTCAGTCTCCTGTGCGAAGCGCCATTTTCTTTTGAACTAGTCAAATGAGCACTTTGTGCTCTCATGTACTGTTTTTTTTCTTTCTTTTTACTGTCCGTTTTGTCTGTTTTGTGTGTTGCATGTTGTGTGTTGGTCTACAAAGTTTTAAGGATGTCCCGCCTCTTAGACTGTAAACCTAGTTTACCTACGGGTACCAATGAAGGAACCTGAACCTGAACCTGACCACGGCAAACTGTTCAACGTCCCCATTTTATTTCTAGGCTTTAAACAGCAACGTGGCTTTCTTACGTTAATCATTACGGAGTTATCTGTTCAGTGTTATCTTGACTTGACACGACAGTCGGTTACGTTGGCTAACTCCCAGGCTGTACCTGTCTTATCATGTTGGTAGCTGAGGTTACCAGCAGCGCCAACTGTCCAGAGGCGTACTCAGTTCGGATCAATCAGGAACGGACAGATAAAACCGATTGTCACTGCCCATTCCTGCATTATACCTGGCATAAAGTGAAAACACACAGTGAGAGGGTCGAAGTTTAAGATGGAACATGGAAAACCCTGAGAAGTCGGGTCATTTTCTCATGGACTTCTATGAAAGAGATTTATTTTTGCAGCTACAATCTGTACAGTCAGCACATTACTATTCTGGACGAATGAAACTAGAACACACTTCCAATAAATAACGTGAAGCCTAACCGGGTCTGCATCTGGTGTTGAGTCAACACTCTTTTCAGCAAATCAGGACAGGACGTTGTTTCCATATAAATATGTAGGGTTTTTTACTTGTTACTTTTTTTAATATGAATTTATGTTGACCACTGTTCATTTCGAGATGCAAAATTATGAAATTCCTTCATGAAAAGAGTCTTTGTGTGCGGACATTTTATGGCATAATTAGACAGGGACAGTGCAGATGTGACAGGAAGTAAGGGGAGACTAGGAGGGAAAGTGGGTGGGTGTCTTCAGAATCAGAATCAGAATCAGAAATACTTTATTGATCCCCGAAGGGAAACTCTGTGTTGTACAATATTATAAATAGAGTAGAAATACAAGAAATAAAGAAATATAAGGAATTGGATACGTACGGTATTTACATAAAGGAATGTTATTATACATTATTTACATAATTCACATAATTAAGGATTTTCAGTGACAAGCAGAAGATACGTCATCCCAGATCCTGACTCTGCTATAGATCCAGGCTTCTCTGCCAGAGGATTTTGGTTTTGTCAAACACTGATAGTTTTGTAGAAATACAAGTGTGTGT
The DNA here is from genome assembly GCF_008692095.1 of Etheostoma spectabile. NCBI lineage: Eukaryota > Metazoa > Chordata > Actinopteri > Perciformes > Percidae > Etheostoma > Etheostoma spectabile. The sequence goes on from NC_045751.1 coordinate 17,153,418, forward strand.
GTGTGTCTTTTATTTAACACCAACAACTTCACTTTGTTTTATTTATATTTATCATTACTGTAGGCTACACCACCTTTATGTTGTTATCTCTGTCTGCTCTGTGCATGGATGTCATATATAGCCTATTGCTCTTCTTAAGACGTCTTCCTTTTTTCCCCTTATTTTAGTTAGTAGTTTTTCCTGACCTATTTTTGCCTATACGGACAGAGGGTGCACTATGCTATACAGGCTGTAAAGCCCTTTTGGGCAAATTTGTGATTTTGGGATATATACATATCATATATTTAACTTTGACATAAAAGGGTTGTTTTCTGCTGTTCAGAGTCAAAGAAGAAACATCTAAAGTTATCTTAATCAAAAAACAGAAGAACTAGTGATGTTATACAGACTCCGGTCCAGCAGGTGGCGATATTGCCCCTGTTACGATGGTTTGCTCTAAACAGTTGCTATTCCTCGGATCTTGTCAATGCCTAGGATGGCGAAAGAATGTCCCGCCCCACTCTGTATCTGATTGGCTAGTAGCGTTGGTGGGCTTGGGCATAACACCAGTGTAAGCCAATCAGAGGAAGTAGGGTGGGACATTTCCGTGTCCTTTTCCATCCTAGGAAACGCAAATTCGAATGTGTAAAGGTGGAAGCAGACGGAAGTTGATGGCTTGTCCATGCTAACGTGATGGGGACCGACAGTAAAGTAGTCTCCGGTCAATTTCAAAGAGTCTCTCTGTCAGAGTCACAGTTAGACTTCCCTGGACAGCCGTACTCCGTGTCCGTACTCAAAGCCGGGTACTGTCTCCCTCAACCTGGCGGCACGTTCAGAGCGGACGGGACCGTCACACTCTTAACCGGAACCAGGACTATTCTGGTGGACACCGGTGGGCCGTGGGACCGGGACTTTCTCCTAGCGACACTGAAAGAGAGGGGTTTGGACCCGGGGGACATTGACGTGGTCGTGGGGACTCACGGACATTCAGACCACGTAGGAAACCTGAGTCTGTTCCCAGCAGCGATGATGATAGTCGGGTATGATATCAGCGAAGGGGACACATACCGTCCCAACAAGCTAGCAGAGGGACATGCCTACTGTATTGACGAGCATGTGAGTATCAATGGGGATTTAAAGGGGAAGGGACTCCGTCTAAAGCATGGGCTCCAGTTAGCTAAACAGCTCTAATTAATCACAACATTCACTTCCTGTTGTCTAAAAAAAGAACTTTCTGTGACAAAGAAGTCCTCAGAACAGTAAAAGACATTTATAACGCAGTGCTATTATTCTGTGTGGTGAAAAAAAGTCTAATTAGTAAAGTATGTCAGACAGTCTGTGTACTGGTCCTGAGAAAAACTAGATTGAGTTAGATTTCAAAATAAAAGATTATTTTTTTGTATAATCTTTTATTTTGAAAACTGACAAAATCTAGTTTGGATGAAATTTTCTGAAACTAACACGTATTTCTGAACTCAGGACTTGGACTGGGACTAAATCTAAAAATAGTTAACAAAAATAACACTACATAGAGGAAAATCTGAATCAGATTTATTGACCAATTATGTGGACATATATTTTGGATTTTTGGCTCCAGTTTTTCATTGCTCTCAATGTACTGAAATAGACCTACAGCTAAAACTAGGAAAATATATTATACAAAACAACCTGGCATTTGTAGACGGAGAGACAATGGTGCAAAAGATGCTTGAATAATTATATAGGATGTTTCACAGTGAAAAGAGATTTAAAAGGAAAGAAAAAAGGAGTGTAACTGTGACGGAGCTGAGCAGCCTTGTGCGTTCTGCTGCTCTTCCCTCAGGCATTGACAGCATCACGTCTCTCCCACAGGTATCTGTAGTTCCCACTCCCGGACACACGGGACAAGACGTCAGCGTCCGGGTGACGGGAACCTCGGCGGGCACGGTGCTTGTTGCTGGGGACTTATTTGAGTGCTGCGCAGACGAGGACAGCTGGCGGGACCTGAGTATGAACACTGCAGTGCATGAGGTCAGTCGCTGTGAGGCACTGCGCACCGCTGATGTCATCATCCCGGGACACGGACTCCCTTTCCGAGTCCTCAGGAACTGATGACCCAACACAACCATAGCGCCTGTTCATTTCACCGTCAACTCCAGACAGAGCTGTGTAGCTCCGGTAACGCAAGACTTAAGAAGTAACAAAAGGAGGTCACACAAGTTTTGACGTTATTTTGAGCCTGCCGTGGTTCTAGGAGCAGGCAGCATGCAGGAACAAAAACACAGACACACTACTAACCGAATATGATAAAAACATCCCAAACACTACGATTCACTCTTAGTGTTTTCTGTGACACAAGAAATATATTGAATTTTCTCACTGCTATTTGATTGTGGACCACTTCCAAATGCGTTTTTTTGAGATCCGATCTCAATGCAAGGTGGTTCGGGCATCTGGTAAGGATGCCTCCTGGGCGCCTCCCTAGGGAGGTGGTCCAGGCACGTCCAGCTGGGAGGAGGCCTCGGGGAAGACCCAGGACTAGGTGGAGAGATTATATCTCCAACCTGGCCTGGGAACGCCTCGGGATCCCCCAGTCGGAGCTGGTTGATGTGGCTCGGGAAAGGGATGTTTGGGGTCCCCTACTGGAGCTGCTGCCCCCGCGACCCGACACCGGATAAGCGGATGAAGATGGATGGATGGATGGATCTCAATGCGTCCTGAAAGAGTTGTCACCTGTACGTAGAGCTGCCCACTTGTGATCTGATCACACAAGACGGATGGTAATGGCAGGTGAAAACGGAAAACGGCAGACAGTTTGACCTGTCATAGCAGCAAAAACACCGGTGAAACTAAATGTGTTAACAACGGCTTAGTTCCAGGTTACCCAGTTAGCCATGACAGTAAGAAGAGCAGCTCCACAGTTACACTCCTGCTAAAGCTGGGCAATATATCGATATTATATCGATATCGTAATATGAGACTAGATATTTTCTTAGATTTGGGATATTGTAATATGGTAAGTGTTGTCTTTTCCTGGTTTTAAAAGCTGCATTAGAGTTAAGTGCTGGACTTTTCTGAACTTAACAGACTGTTCTATCTGTTCTGATATTTGCCTTTAGCCACTTAGTCATTAAATTAACATGGCTGATGATATTTTATAAAAAATCTCATTTGTATAAATAACATTTTGTTAAAGCACCAATTGTCAACGATATATTGTTGCAACATTGACATTGAGGTATTTGGTCAAGAATATTGTAATATGTGACTTTCTGCATATTGCCCTGCCCTAACTCCTGCTTATTTGACATTTTAGGCAAAAACAAGTGTAAACTGTAAAATAAATTGTATCTGATAAACTACAGACAATCTGAATTACAACACTGAATAAAATATATTTTACGATGAATTGAACTACTGTGCTCTACTGTAGTTCCACAGCATCAGACAACACTGCAGACACAATCTGGGAGCCATATTTTAAACAAAAGCATCACCTCCTCACCGAAATTCATGGTTTCTCATTTCCAAATGAATTGAAAGGCATTTTGGTTCATGGACTAAAACTTATGGGCTGCAACTAATGATTATTTTCATTGTTGATAAACCTGTCAATAATTTTCCGTGATTAATTGTTTGGTCTCCTTAAATGTCAGAAAATGTTGAAAAATGTGGATCAGTTTTTCCCAAAAGCCCAAGTTGACGTCATCAAATGTCTTGTTTTGTTCATAACTCAAAGCTATTCAGTTTACCGTCAGAGGAGACAAGAAACTAGAACATATTCACATTTTAAAAGCTGGAATCAGATTTTTTTTTTTTTTACATTTTTCATAAAAAATGGCCCAAACCAATAAATCCATTATCGAAATAATAACAATAAAATAATTTTTTTTTAATTAAAATGAATTTAATAGTTGACAATGAATTGATCAATTGACTTTGCAGCTCTACTAAAAACCAAACCGGTCAATCCCAGTTCAGTAATGTGATTTACATGATGTTTACAATCTTCACATGTGTATGCACATGTGTATTATGGGTGGGGGGGGGGATCTATCTGTTCGCCTTAGTACTGCAACATTTTCAGTGTTAAGTGTAATGATCTTTTATGAAATAATTTGCACATGAGAATTTAACTTTTTGGTGCTAGGTTAATAACATCAATTTTCAGTCCACTAGATGGTATCATTGAGGTGGTTTTCTGTTGAGGTTAGCAGGGTTGATCAGTGTGCAGGAGGAAGTTAGTAAAATAAAGATAGTGAGGGGAAAGGAAATAAGTGTTTAAATAAAAAAAAAAGGTAATAAAATGCAAATATATTGCATAATATCGCAGTATGTTTAGAATCTCAATAATGTATCATGGCCTCTGGTGGTTCCCACCCCTAATGTGTATATGTATATATTCACTTCTTCATATACACACTTATATACTAACTACTACCCCACCAGAGCACTGCGCTCCCAGAATGCAGGGTTACTTGTGGTTCCTGGAGTCTACAAAAGTAGAATGGGAGCCAGAGCGTTCAGCTATCAGGCTCCTCTCCTGTGGAACCAGGTTCCAGTTTGGGTTCAGGAGGCAGACACCCTCTCCACATTTAAGAGTAGGCTTAAGACTTTCCTCTTTGACAAAGCTTATAGTTAGGGCTGGCTCCGGAAAGTCCTGAACCATCCCTTAGTTACG
>NC_045751.1:17158066-17158200 GCF_008692095.1 Etheostoma spectabile
CCTAGACTGCTGGGGGACTTCCCACGATGCACTAAGCACCTCTCTCTTCCTCCTTCTCTCCATCTGTATGCAAACTCATCCCATTAAAGCATGTTACTAACTCGACTTCTTCCCTTTCCCGGAGTCTTGTGCTC
>NC_045751.1:17158210-17161418 GCF_008692095.1 Etheostoma spectabile
CCCCTCTCCTCTCTCCTCCTATCGCTTCCTGCAGGTGTTTCTGGTTCTGGAGCTGTGGAGCCTGGATCGGAATTGTTGGATTTCTGTAAATAACACCACAGAGTACGGTCTAGACCGGCTCTTTTATGAAAAGCGCAATGGGATAACTGTTGTTGTAATTTAGCGCTATAGAAATAAAATTGAATTGAATTATATCCGTACATACCATAGTCACATGTTTATGTTCCCCTTGTTCCTTCTTTCTCCTTGTTCTTAAAAAGCCTGATAACAAATAAGATATATGTGTTGGCACTATCTGACAGACCCCACGTTGAAAAACAACGCAAAGGGTACACCTCTTTTGTTGGAACTTGACGCCTGGGGTGCTTGACCATGTTTCAGACATTTGACGTGTAGGGAATGAGACTCTGTTGGTAATGACACTGACATCCACATGATACAAGTCTTCCGTAATCGCGTAATAGTAGCCAAGGACAACAAGGAGGATTAAAAAAATATGATAGACTCTTCAGAAGAGGTAATTAACTTAGTAGAGAGGGGAAGTTGCCAGACAACACAATCTTATGAACATAGCCATACTGAGAAATACAGAGAGAAAGAGACACCCTTGATCACACAAGAGGTCCAAGTTTTGCTAATGTTTCATCATATTCTTTGTGTGAATTTTTTAATAATAAAAATATTACATCTTTCAACTAGATTCTATTGTGGATATGTTCAACCAGCGGAACCTTGAGTTATCATGCAAACTGGTGGGGCTCTTTATCTGTTACACACGGAACGGCAACGTCGCATTAACCTCCAACATGGCGGAGGAAACGGTTTTGACTGAAGGCTCGTCCTTTATGGACCCTTTTAAAGGACTTTTGTTGACATATTTTATGCCGGAATCATGTTACGACGAGTTCTTTCTCAATTTTAACTTTTTGTATGGTAAGTGGCTCCTTTTAGTATAGCACCGCTAGCTCAGTGACAGACAAGACCGAGACGATGTATTGCTCAATGCGTCATAACGTCATAAAGCAGCTGCATTAATGGTATGGAGAGTAATGGTTATTTTAACATGAGAAACGGGAGACTGTTTGACGTGTATGCCTGTATAGTTTATGTGTATTGGAAACGTCAGTCCCGGATGTCTGACATTCCGGGTTGAGTTGGAATGGGGGAAAAGAGAGAGAGCTCTGAAACTGGTTGCTAAATTACAGTTTTTACATTATGCAACTGCCTCTTCGCATGGTGCAACGCATTTTTCTTGGAAAAAGTCTTCACAGACCTGAGACATTACATCAATGCACGGTGGAAAATAGAGAACACTGCAATGTTTGTGGCCACAGAGCAACACATTATTAAACATAACATGGAAAGTAATAATATTACAGCAAAAGCTAACTAAATCTGCATAAACCAAGCAAATGAACCCCTTTGCCGTCCTGTTGTAGGGCAGCAGCGGCATCAGAGGAAGAGATTAACTCAGATTAGGGCTGGGGGATATGTAGGGTTGAAAATTGGTGCTTCCACAATATATTTTTTACAGTGAGATTTTATATGATCATTAATAATATGGTAAACTGATTAATTATATATTAACAATGTTGACATGCATGCACAAAAACCGTATGATGTTAAAACAAATCTGCTAATCAGATGATATTCCCTCCAAAAAAAATTGAGTTAGTATGTGCTTGTTAGTATAAATTCAGACAATGTAATTGTATGTCACAATATCTGGATATAGGATTTCATCACGATATGATTCCATCAAAAGACGATAAATTATGATTTTGAATTATTGCCCAGCCCTAACTCAGATCAGCAGTGCATGTGCATTCTAAATGCATGCATGTGCATTTAGGAGCACACATGCTGACTGGAATACTGTGCAGATATTTTAGATTGAAGAAGATATCATGTCAGATTCTAATTATGCAATTAACTGTAACAGGGTACGTCATCAGCACCATGATCCACCCGCCAAATGCTGGTAAAAGATGCAAGTGGCTGGTAGATTTGCTTTACTCATCAGCCAAATAAAACTGGTAATCTATCAAGTGGCTGGTAGTATTTGAACATTCACTAGACAAAAAAGTTAATTTTGGACCGTTCGTGTTAATATGTGACACACTGCAAACTGACTCTTGTTCACAGTGCAGCAGTGAAAAAAAGATTTAGTGTAATACTGGTTCAGGTGAAGCTAAGCCTGACTGAGTCAGCATGCGGCATGTGTCTGTCTGGATACTTGGATGTGATCTGTGACAGCCAGCTAATGTTTTCTTTTTCTATTTTATTCCAGTACCATGTCTGAAGATTGTGCTGAGCAAAGGCCTGGGGATCGGCATCATCCTGGGATCAGTGATGGGTAAAACACCTCACCTCTGCTTCTCTCTATAACTGTCTTCATTTGGACACCTGTTTTAGTCTAAATTCTTATTTTCACCATGTACCAATCGTTAGCATCTTTAAAGTTGTAATTGTTGTCTTGTACTGTTTTTTGTTGTTGTTTTTTTTACTTTTCTCAAAGTAGGATATTAAAAAATGTGCCATTTTGGCATCAATACTCAGGTATCGTTTTGGCAATACAATAAACAGTTCTACTAATCAGCCAGAAAGTCCAACGCTGGTGAAAAATTTGTAAACCAATCAATATTGAACTAGTGCATTTGTATTCATTTATTTTTGACTAGTAAAAACTAATGAAGGTTTTTGACAGCCAAAGACTGCCTTTATTAATTAATTTACCTGAAATGTTTTACCTCCTTGCCATATTTCCGTTGAATTTCATCCCTCCTTGTTCACAGTGAAGTTGCCTCAGATCATCAAGCTGATGGGAGCAAAGAGCGCTGAGGGCCTGAGCTTCCAGACGGTGCTGCTGGAGCTGCTAGCCATCACAGGAACAATGGCCTACAGCATCGCCAACAAGTTCCCTTTCAGGTCGGGCCATATTCAAATCCGCTCTGGAAAGTAGAGACAAACACGGGGCTCTTCTACTTCTACAGGTCTACTTTTGGGATCACTGTATAAGCCTGCGTTCACATTGCCTGTGTAGGCCGTCAGTCTGTGCTAGAGCCCAACCAATAAAGAATTTTCAAGGCCAATATTGATACAAATGATTGATACATATGATTTAAAAATCAGATTTTCCAATATATCAGCCTATATATATATTTTTTAAAAATCCAGAAACGTGTAACAAAACAAACAGATTTCCCTA
>NC_045751.1:17161428-17166051 GCF_008692095.1 Etheostoma spectabile
TTTGTAGTTATTTATGAGTCCTCATTAAAATAATATGATAATGCAATTTAAGAAATAAACTTGTTTTATTGTCACAACAAAACAGAGGAACATCAAAATATATTAAAGTTCTAGAAAATAAAATGTATAAATTTAAGATATGAAACTTAAACTCAGTGTTGCTAACAGGCAAACTTGTAGAACGCCCTCTGGTGGACAAACACCAACGCTCGTAACATGGTTGAAGGGTATTTTAGCATTTTTGATTTATTTTTTATATATTAAAAAAAAGTATTTATTGGCCAATATAAATGCCGCCAATAATATTGGCCCGCTTCCGGTACGGTAAAAATGGAGGTCTTTTTATTCATTTTGAATGGGGGTAGTGATGTTAGGCTATGGAGGTCTGCTGCAGGGGGGAAATGAAATAAACTGAGCGTTCTGTGGCAAAAAAGTTTAAAACAGACACTGTTTTGGGAAAAACGCAATGCGACGTCACGCTGTGTTGGCCAATCATGTAACCGGCGATCAGACTGGTTTGTTTTGAGGTGTGGGATTCCCGTACAGTAACATAAAACATCACAAACAAACATTATTCTTAATTGTCTCATACACACAGTACAGTGTAGTGAAATCTTATTTCTGCAGTTTAACTCACCCTAATATTAGGAGTATCCAGAGATACCTGGGTTTGGACTGCCAACCTTGTGGTTATGGGGGGACCACTCTATCTCCAAGCCACAAGCCACCCCACTGCCCTTTTCTGCAACAACAAAGCACAGTTCATCCGTCCCTTTTTTTTCTCTCTTTCTCCGAAATGTCAGGCTATATACCATCTATAATGATCTGGTGGAAAACAATAATTGTGATATATAAAGTAGGGCCTACTCGTGTTACATTGGGGGGTTAAAGCACACATCAGGACGTCACATAAATGGGCCGTCTCAGTGACAGTCCCATCGTTGCACTACCCTGCAGCAAATCACAAATCCCCTTTTGCTGGTCTGAACACCCAACTACTGTATGTTGATTTAGGTCAAGCTTTCCACCTTTTTGTGTTATATGTTAAGTAACAAATTGAGTAACATGTGGTGAATGTTTCCTCAGTGCGTGGGGCGAGGCTCTGTTCCTCATGCTGCAGACGGTTGCCATTGGCTTCCTCATTCAGCACTACGGAGGCAGAACCAGCAGAGGTACGACTGCACACACACTCAGCCATCGCTCCAGGTCGGACTTAGAGCTTCATTTTTTATCACCGATACTGATATCAATAGTTGTTGCTGGTTCAATTCCAGCCGGGGACCATGTTGCATGTCATACTACCGTATTGGTCCGAATAGACAACCCCCCCCCCCACACACACACACACACACCCTTTTTCAAGACTAATTTTTGGAAAAATACATTATAAGAGCCAAATGTTGTTGTTTTTTTCATAAAGAAAATCATTTCATTTGAAAAAACTCCTAATAAAAACACATTGAATAAAACAATGTAGGCTGTTGTTTTTAACATCTTAATAGTATTTTCAGTGTCTTTTTAGATGAAAGTGTTACATTTAAATTTATAGTAAATATTTTCAAGGCCTTCAGCTGAAAGACTGCCCTGGTAATGGGCATCCCATCATTTTGTTTTCAGTCACATAATCAAACACTCCCCTGTCAATCTCTTGGAAGCGGGCGCTTTGAGGACCACGGTAAGATTTTCTCTGGCTGTTTGCATTTGTAGACAGCGTATCATCTCCATGACAACGCCTCGTTGTACTTCCTACTTCCAGGCTATTTTGTAGCGGGATATATCATTTGTTGCATCTAAATATGAACGTGGATAACTTTAGTGATATTGAGATGCTTGCTTCAGTTACACATTTTGTTTCTCTGATACACGGCTTTGTTTTAACGCCGCTGGGCGCCCTCTCTCTTCAGTCTCTCTCTGTCTCTCTCCACCGTTTAAAGTTACCGGGCTTTCAGGCGCTCTCATTGTGGCTCCTTCTAAAACTCTGGTTTTTCGACCAGCTGTTTGTAATATTACAATAAAATGGATTATGGATCAGTTAATTTCTATGGTTTATAGCTGACTTCTCTGTTGAAACAGGAAACGTCCCTTACGTTCTGCCACTTGAACAGCTGAAATTATAAGACAACTTTTCAGGCTTTTTCTTGGACCAATATGGTGTAAGTCTCTCTCTCTCTCTCTCTCTCTCTCTCTCTCTCTCTCTCTCTCTCCTCTCCACACAGTCCTCTCGCTCCCGTTCTCTCTCTTCCCCTGTGATTCCCCGCCCCCCCCCCCCTCCCTCCCTCCCTCCCTATTTCCTGCCACCCTTTTCACTGTCAACTGTCTAATTAAGGCAAAAATGCCAAAAACAATCTAAAAACTTTTTAAGCTTAGCAACACATTGGATAACAAGACTTACTGACTGAACATGGTGAACACCCTTAACTTCCATGTTCCGGAGTGTGGATGCATTTCATTAAAAGTCAATGGAACAACTGAAAATATTTGTGGAGAGTACTTAGGACAAAGCAGAGAAGGACAAGTCCCCTGCATCATGTTAAAGTACAAACTTGGGAATTGCGAGTGCTGCTCCTCAGCCCAGCACCGGTGTGGCCCAAGCCCGATTTGAAAACCCAAATTTTCAGTGTAAGTGTTATGACCACCTTGGGCAGTGTGCTTTTTTTCCTTTTTTTTTTAATCCAAATGTGTAAGTTGAAAAGATATCCAGAAGATGGCGGTCAAACACAGCCGTACACAGCTCATTCATTATTCTTGACACTTCCGCATTTAAAAAAAAAAAAAACTTGTGCAAACCTGACTTGATTCAAGTCCCGGGGATTTTAGAGAAATTCCAGGCCCAATTAGGTTAGGCCAGACAATGATAGCTCTAACTGGGACCTGTAGCAGTGCAGCAACCATTTTGACTTCAGGTAACATACAGTGAATCGTGCAGTTGCTAAATGAAAAGTAGGTTGTTTTTGTTTTTAGCTTCTATGACTTATGTAGCTGGAGCCCAGACCCAATGAACCAGACCCCAGAAAAACTCACAGCCAGGCTCAGTGTAAACGCCTTCTTTGTCAGCCCGTGTCTGTGTGTGTGTTCCGTGCCAGGTGTGCTGTTTCTGGTGGTGTTCATCGGCCTGCTGGTCCTCGTGCTGTCTCCGGTCACTCCCATGCCAGTGGTCACCTACCTGCAGGCCTCCAACATGCCAGCCATCATCATCGGCAGGGTAGGCCAAGACAGCACCCGCCCACTACATTTAGAGTCATAACATTAACACAGATTCTAGATTTTATATTTGATGGCAGTGAAAAGTGTGAATAAAAATGTTATTTTATGATGCTGTTATATAGGGCTGGGTACCGAACTCAATACTTTTTAGGCACCAACGTAATTGCTTCTAAAGTATTGAGTTTTGGAAAAGGCCTTGTCATTCAATACCCAATTCCAATACTTAAGGAGTAAATCTCCTCTGCGTCAGTGAGCCAATAAGCACACAGCATGTTTCTACCAAGACCTATAATGTTTGTGATTGGCTGTATAATATTACACATTGTAAAGACACAGACAGAAAAAACTCCACGTTACACAAGGCATTTGTGCCGTAATGTGTGTTTTTGTCAAAGTTACAGTATTTGTATCGGGACTGCTAACGAAAATTTGAACGATACCCAGCCTTACATTAAACCAATGTGTGTAACTGTTTTTCATTCTGCGTTCTTTGGTTTATAACTATTGAGACTTTTTTTTTTTTTTAGACTAAATGAGTTGTATTTATGACGCTTTCATCAGTTTTATCAGTAAGCCAGGGATTGCTGCCTGTTACCATGGTTACGGTACAAACAGGGACTAATGCAGAAGGACTTCACATTTTGCAAATTCAACCTAAAAATGTAAAGAAATGTATACTAAAAGAAAGTAAGTAATGTACAGAACCCAGGAGAGACTGATGGTGTGTGTGGTTGTCTCAGCTGATCCAGGCCGCCTCCAACCTCCGGAACGGGCACACGGGCCAGCTGTCGGCCGTCTCCGTCTTCCTGCTGTTCGCCGGATCCCTCGCCCGCATCTTCACCTCAGTACAGGTGTGTGTGTGTGTGTCTGTGTGTCTGTGTGTTTGTGTGTGTGTGTCTGTGTGTCTGTGTGTCTGTGTATCTGTCTGTGTGTCTGTGTATCTGTCTGTGTGTCTGTGTGTCTGTGTCTGTGTCTTAGGGGTGGGAATCACTTGCCACCTCACGATTTTGATTCCGATCCAGAGGCGATTTGATTCTAAACCGGTTATCAATATATCTTGATACACCAATTTTTTATGTACATTTCCATGCGTGATTTAAAAAAAAAATACAAATAAATCTTAGTTTGTTAGATTTTGACATATTTGTCACACACAAGTTTTAATGTTTTGTCCACTGGGGTTTTTATGGTGTAGTCATTCCATGATTAACCCTCAACATGCTCGTGAAGGTTCCCTTCTCTCTCAGTAATCTTCCATGTGAGAGGCTCAGTAGGTTTAAAGGTGGAGAATTAAATATGAGATGGTCAGATGTAATGTGATAAAGAATTATTTTATGTTTGTCTTATCAGATAATAATTTTTTTTGTTGTCATTTTGGGCATTTTTTTGGGGGGGGGGGTTCTCCACTCTTGCCTAAAC